>NW_015151504.1:187394-201633 GCF_000732505.1 Cyprinodon variegatus
TAGCGTTTTGTAAATCCCATTGAGTTCTGTCGGAATAGTCAATATTCCCCTGCCACCGGAAACGGAAATGGGGCCTGTTTACACAGTTGTAGTCTTTTCGCTTCACTCTGTGTACTCCGACGTCGAGAATCAAGAATCCACCTTTCGTATTCCATTTTCAGAGTTTTTTAAAGTGTTTAACAGAGACGTTAGCACCTCGATGACAACTAAACAAATACCATTAAAACAATAAAGCATCAATAATCTAAAACAAATATAAAATAAAACATTTATAGAGAGCAGGCAGTTTTCAAAATATAGGTTTGAGGTGGCTTTTAAACGGGGAGAGTGATCATGCGGTTTTCAGGAGGCGCTTGATTCCACAGCTGAGGTTGCAGAACAGGAAAAAGCTCTGCCACACACGGTCTTGACCTACAAATTGAAGTGGATGACCAGACAGAGTGAGTGGGGATGTGAATATGAAAAATTAATAAGGCAGGGCATAGTTATGGAAAGGCCTTGAAAGTAAGGATGATAACTTATATTAGATCCTTTATTGGATGGGAAGTCATCATAGCTGTTTTTGAATAGTTATAATATGCTTAAAGGGGAAGGTGCAGGTGATGATAATGGCAACATGATTCTGAACCAACTGAAGTTTACTGATGTTTTTTGTTGGAGGGAGTTATAATAGTCAAGATGGGACATAACTAGGACAGCGGTGCTGGAAACTAAAGGAAGGACAAAGGCGGTTTGTAGAGTGAAGGTGGAAATACTGTAGAGAGGGTGAATAATGTTGTTTATGTGGGACTTAAAGGAACGGGGCTCTTAAAGATGCCACTGAGACATTTTACCCGGAGAGAAAGGGAGATTGAGGAACTGTCAATAGTTCAAGAAAAGATATTGGATGTAGAGATAGTTGAAATTCTACCAATTATGAGAATTTAATTCAAGAAAGTTTGCAGGGAACCAAAAGGTAATTGCAGAAAGGCAAGAATAGCTGTGAGTATGGAGTAATGTGGTAGATGTCATCGCATAGCAGTGAATCTTGATATTAAAGTGGTAAAGGATGAAGCAGAGAGGGAGGAGATAATAATTTTTTAAAAAGTGGGCCAAGTAGAGATCCCTGAGGGACGCCGGAAGTAACAGTTTAAAAAATGTTAATTGTATATGTTTTTTTTCTTCCAATTCCTGAATTTTAAAAATTAATAGAACTTTTAAAACTACAGTACAGCAGTCTTTTGTTGTAACACTGTATGTCAATATTTAAGATTTGCACAAATATGCACCAATACAAGTTTGATTTATAAACCTAATCCTAAAATATGGGTATAAATACTTTGCTTTAGACCTCATTTTGGTCTAATTCAATTTATTTGGTATTTAACTTCTTTTTTCAATCTTATTTGAAAAATTGCAGTAATGAAAGTAAAATATTTATCACATTTCCTGCTGACGTTTGTCTTTATGTGAATTTAAACTTTGGAATGGCTGTTTTAGATATGTCAGTAAATATTCATTTCAGGCTTGTTCTGACTGATCTGGAAAAACAAAGGATCTTCTAATGTTTGACTTTATCTGTGTATGCAGATATGCAGCAGCGGTGCAGGACGGCTCTCAGTACTTTGTCCTCCTAATCATCACAGATGGTGTCATTTCAGACATGGCCCAGACCAAAGAAGCCATCGTAAATGTAAGAAGTCAAGACAATTCTTTGTTCTTTTGTTAACCATATGAGTCTAAACCAAAATAAAGGGGATTCATTTATATTTTCTTAAAGAACACTTGAATAAATGGGGCAAATATAAAGAGTAGACGCCTCATGGGCCGCTATTACCTATTGGTGCTGTCCAGCCGTAGGGGTGCAATCCTGAAAAGGGTGGCTTGCTTCACTCAGTTTAACTGTATTTGGCAGCACAGTAAATCAACTATAACTCGCTGAATACTAAATCTATACTAAAAATGATAGAAAAGTGATTACCATTGCATTATGGGAAAGTTGTGGCCTAGTGGTTAGAGCATTGTGCTTGTGCTCTGAGAAGGTTGCAAGTACCCGGTTTGATCCCCACAGCCTCCACTCTGGGTTCCTGAGCAAAACCCTTAACCCCTGATTGCTCCTTGGGCGCCACACAATGGCAGCACACTTCCCGAGGGGGTGGGTTAAATGCAGAGAGTGAATTTCCCCATTGTGGGACAATAAAGGGATTTTACATTACATTACATTTACATAAACATGTATAAGCTGTATACATAAGCACAAAGAACTAAACCTGTTGTAGTGATTAATTATATCTATCCAGTCATACAGTAGATATATAGGTTGGGTATATGGGTAAACACCTTCACCATTTATAATATATAAATACTACTGTCATTAGAAGACATTTTTTAAGTGGACATAAATGCATTAGTATTTTAATTTAAAAAGAATCAAAAAAGTGTTGTTTCTTTTTTTTAAAGTTATCAATGAGTAGTCCATTAACTTGATTAAAAACATGCAGCACAGTGCTGAGGCATCCTACAATGTTTTATTTAGTTTTTAGCTCCAAGATGATGGCTGTTATTCATATGCTGCAGCCGTCAATGTAGCGTCTACTTTTTATTAAGTCTAGACACAATGTATATGTGGATAATTTGCTGGAAAAAAATGTTATTTGATCAAACATGACAGGATAAACTGACAGCTAAAGCTTTATACTATATTTTTATGAACTATTATCATTTACAAAAAAGGTTGAGAGAAAAAGATGTAAATTATTCTATAAAAATGTGTCATTAGTCCAATACTTTTAATTCATGCTAAATAACTGGACATGCCTATTATAGAAAGAGTTACTTTAGCTTTTGTGGCTCTTTATAATATGAATAATATTACTTTACTAGATTGAGATTAGATCAACCAATACCTTTTTTTTTTAGGTTGATGCCAATGCTGATTATTTTGACACCAGTCTAACCAATCCCCTGATATGTACTTCCAATATTTTTACAGCCAATATTGCTGTTTCATCATCCAATTACATGACAACAGTGACAGAATGATAGCAAATATAAGACAAATTCCAATGTTAACAGAAAACAATGATTTAGTAACAAACAAAATATTAACTACAAAAAGCACTTGGAGAAGACAGACCTCCACCAAAGAGCAAATTTTTCCCGTTGTGACTTTTTTTTATAGCAAAAACTCACACGATTTGGATCTAAATGTTCTGCTCTTACCTTTATTCGCTCTGCACTCTTCTTTCTTGTTTTATCAGTAGATCGACACCTCCAGCGAAGCATGGCTCACCTGCAATGTAATGCTTTTGGACTTGGAGTCCCAAGCTGCTAATAGTCACTGCTGCCACCCTCTGGTTTATAGGGGCTTGTTCCACCAAAGAATCCTTTTAAAAATTCAAGCATCCGGATCATGATCTGGATCATCACCAAAATTTAAGGGATTGTTCCTCGACTGAGGTGCACCTTTGGTAAAAATGCTATTGAAATGTATTCTTAACTTTTCAAGTGATCCTGTATACAGAAGGACAAAAAAACACAGAATCTTGACTAAAGACTTGGTGGAGGCAACAATTGATGGGTAATGAGGGGGGCAGCAATGCATGCGCTTCATGTGATCTCAAGGCTTTGCTGCTGAATGCACTAACTAAACTAATGCATGCATGTATTGGCTGGTACCCATACAAGGAAAAATATCGGCCAAAAATATCAGCTGGACGATGTATGTCTGATTGTGATATGAAGGTTTTTAAACCTCTGAGCTTTAAAATCTTGGGCACAATCATTCAGATGGATTAATCAGTTGGAGGGGAACAAAAACTGCTGAACATCTTATTTCCAAGCAAAAGATGGCTGTCATAAATAATGTATATAAGATAAGATATTATATAAGATATAAAATAAATAATATATGTAATAAATGGAAATTCAATATTCTATATTTTACTACATTTTCCAGGTCCTTTGAAACTTTGAAATCAACTAATATTGTTTAGACAGTATATATTGTGCATCCTTTATGTAAAAAATCTAATTGCTATTGAAAACTCTCATTTTCCAATGTTCTCTTAAGAAAGAGTACACATTTGTTAGTTCAATTAGGGTGCTACCAAAATAGAATAGGAATGATAGCAGTAGTGTAAACCTTAAAAAAGTATCTTTTAAAAAACAGAAGTAGAAGAAAAAGGCTAGCTTGTAAAACACTTAATGTAACACTTAATATGTTTTACATTTTTGACCTTTTTATTCTTCTTGTTTTTTGTTTTCTCTTTTTTGTAGTTCTATTTGTTTCAGCTTAAAAGTGAAATACTGCTAATGTAGAGCTAAGTATATACGGTTTTTAAGGTCATTTTTATTTGATCCTTCCAAAAACAGTTAAAAACAAACCATTGAACTTTATTTTCCAAGTTTGAAGACGTTTCACTTTGCATCCAGAAAGCTCTCTCGATTCATAGTTTCTAGATTAGCGTTGAGCTCTCGGCTTTATAGAGTAGCCCAATTATGGCTTTGAAAACATGCAAATGGAACCATAGACAGGTCCACTCCTTTGTAAAGAGAGTCATTAGGGTCGTTGTTGGCCTGGCTTAACAGGCACAATGTTTTGACTACCTGCATGGCGATGAAGAGTGAAGTGATAGTGGGAAGGAATAAATGCTATCGCAGAGTAATACGTTTTTGAGAGCTTAAACTTGAGTCCTCCCCTCTGTTTTTGATTGATTTTTCTCTCTTAACGTAAATGGCCTCCTTCACACCCTTTTCAAACCACTTTTTTTTTAATTTGATCATTCTTATCTGTACTTAGGATGGAATATGTCTTTTGGCCAAAAAAGAAAAAAATATCCTTAAATTTATGTTAACATCACAGGTTAATGTGTCTAAATTGATGCAGGCAACAGGTCATAACAAAACCCTAATTAAACATCATTTGTTCTAAAATGTTTGTCTGTTGATAGAAAATAAGGACCTGAATGTAAGATTATCGTTAATTTTTTATATTTACTTTAAAATACACTGCAGCCTACGTTCATTCCTAACAGTGTTTGTCTTAATATGAAGGAAACTTTTACATTTTATCACTATTTGAAAATGTTTACTCACTAAGAGAGCAAGAATACCAAACTGACATTTAAAAGCAAAGAGAAAAACAGGTAACTCACGGATAGAAAAAGCTAAAACTGATTATTAGCTTTGGATTCCAACATTCCTTAGTTTTGTATTATTTTCAAATCATTCCAGACAAGACAGAGGCTCTGCCACATAAACAGTTGTTCTGCAATATGCAGAGAAAAAGCCCTAAAGCAGTGGCTTTATTTAACAGTGCAAAAAGTTTTAAAAGCAATAGAGTTGGTTTATTACCTTCTTACCAAACAAAATATGTTATAGGTGTTGGAAAGTTGCCACTGTCACTATGAATATGGAATAAAAATAAATCTATTCCCCAGGGGCTTTCCTGAACCTGTCATCAGTCTTTTTTCTCTGTCTTTGGGCTGTAAATAGCAGATGTGTGTGCCACTCCTTTCTTTTTCTTTAGTGTCTCCCTCTACCCTCCGCTCTTCCTGCTCCTCCTCAGATCAGCTCCTCCTCAGACCTCGGCTCTTCCTGCTCCTCCTCAGCCAGGCACAGGCACAGAACACCCAGCAGACTGGATTTAAAGGGAATTTGCGACTGTTAATCAAAACATTAGAACAGCCACACCTTCCTTTTAAGATCTTGCCTGCTGCTCTGTCTCACAACCTCCAGCCCTGTGGAGTCCTGATGCTTCCTGCTTCCACTCTTCTTTTGTTTTGTTTTTTCCTGTCCGCTTCTCCTGGATGACAGAAAACATGTTACTGAGGGTATATGTGTGTTTTCCTTAAACTATATAATGCCTGATATCATGTTTCTAAAAACAGCAGAGAAACAGGTTAAGGAAATAAAAAGTGCTCCATTCTTCTTAACCATCTCAGGCCTTCAGTGTTTTGAGATTTGAGCATGAGGGTGTTTTATTAGTGCTTATAGAGAGAAAATTAACACTTTCAGGCTCTATCTTTATTCACATCTAGGTTTTCTTTCCATCCTAATGTTCTTTATAATTGTGAAATCATAGGATCCATTTATTCAGTGGGGGTTTGTTGGCTCGGCATTTGATCAGAGCCAGATCAGAAATCAGAATTTTACACATACGCTTTCTATTTTTTTACTTTCTTATCTTCACTGTTATTTTTCTATTGTTGTTTCATCTCTCTTATTATTAGGATTTGTCAATTGCGCATCACTTCAGAAACCTTTAACTTTATTGCCATTGTGATGGGAAAATAATTACATATCATTTGCAAAGAATACAGTCTGTTCTATGATTAAAGGTATAGTGGAGGATGTTCTTTTTCCAGGCGGATCATCAAAAAAAGTGGTTCTCCTAATTGTCAATCATTCTGGTGAAATGTCAGGCCGTCCTACGTGCTTGTCCCCATTTTCACTTACCGGTGGTAAGTATGACATAGTGGAAAAATTGCAAATCTTCATTCGGAAAGTACAGTAAGCTTGTATGAGCGATGCAAACAGCAACTTTTAAACAACACGTGCACGAGGAGAAATTGGGCACATGTATGCTCTTGTGTGTAATAAGTGCTCGCTCTTGGGAACGGGTACAGGGTAATGCTTGGGCCTTTTCAAACATTTGCAAAAATCCTCCATTATACCTTTAAGTTAACCCTGTAACACCAAGGGTAATATAAGTGACACATGAGTTTTTGAGACCTCTTACATCATCAGTGTGATTTTTTTTTTTAAATACCTGATCTATAGAATACCTAGATCTAAAACTGTCCATAAAAACACATGTGCACAAGTCTGAATTTGTAAGTGCAAGTCAAAAAACAAGCAGAACTTAAAGGTTTGTATATTTCTCCTTGATATCAAGTCCTTCATATGTTCTGACTGTTACAGCACGAGTTTAGAAGTTACAACTTTGCAAAACCACAAACATACAACGTAGGAATCTCTTATTAACCAGAAAAAATATATTTCAAAGTAGAAATTACAAATTTGTACATTTAGTAGTATGAATGAATAATGTACAAGCATTAACCATAAATGGATCACAAATGTACAATTATGTATCATCATTTTAGGAATTGAAAACACATTTACATTTTAGTAGGAATCACAAATTTACAAGTATGAATAGCACATTTAGGAGTATAAATCACAAATTTAAGAGTACAGATCACAATATTACAAGTGACAATCTACAACCCCTGGTGAAGCTGTTACACTCCTTACCAGCCATACCTATAAAGATTCTTCACCAACCAGCATTACACAAGAAGAAGAAGAAAACAGAGTGAATGTTTTAACTTTGTGATTGTTTATACTCATCCACTCTATTTTTACTCAATTGTAACTTCTAATTTTTTGTATCTTACCGATAAAACATTAAATGTCACATGCTTGTAGGAGCGGACAAGGAGGAACAAATCAAAATCTTACATTTGTTAGCCTTTATTTACTTACATTTCCAAATTCTGCCACCTATACATACATTTTGATTGACAGTTATCTTACCCCATAAAATGCATTGTTAGATGCACAGAAACAGCTTATGTGCTGAAAAGGATCGAAGTTGCAACGACAATGTGCAAATAGGTATATTTTCTTATTTGTCAAAATGTTCAACAGTAAGTTAAAAAAATTCTTTATGATTTTAGTATTATTTTGCTGTTCAGGCATTATGGTGTTGAAGTATAATGTATTCTTTATTTTGTAACTTTGAAACTACAAAGTTATAATTTTTTTCTGATTTTATGTAATACACAAACTAAATTATGTTGTTAAAAATTTAACTTTTTTTGATATTTTTCATAAAATTCAAATTTTAAATTATGGTTTGCATTTGAGCATATAAAATCCATTTCCCAAAACCATGATTTCCTTGCAGGACTCTGCATATTTTTTTAGCTCCACCCATCTTCTTTTCCATTTTGCTGAGCTTACCTTGCCAACTCATAAACTTTGCAGCTATATTTATCAACTTTTCCCACCATTGGCTGACTATGTAAAGAATAATAGCAAAATACTGACTGACATTTTTAATACTGTTGGTGTCTTTGACTACGCATGAAAGCACAAATCTTTCTGCTGAGCAACGAGTGCTGCAATGAGCCCCTCCCACTTCCCAAGCACTGACAGGTCGTCATAGTTGCCCCATGCGGCTGCAGCAAATCCCGCCTGCAGTCAGAGCAGAGAGGAGACCAACTCCTCTCCGTGTGTCACATTACAAATGAATCACTTTTGCACAAAGCTGGCACTGGTACTGCCCTGGGTAACAAAGATTTAAATAAAAAACAAACACGAATCCCTGAATTTGCCTTAAGAGGATTTTATGAGGTGATTTTAATGGGTTACTCTGGATTTTGTTGAGAGAAAACAGAAAGAAGGGGGGCTAATGGACAAATGGACAACTTTTATATTACTTTATTTATACAAAATCCAGCTTTAAATTAACCCACTTCTTAGCCATGATTATCTGTTGAGTAAAATCCCAACAAATGTTATTTAGGTCTGGGGCTGAAATGGGACAATATGTCATGTTGGTTGGTCACAAAGTAGGAAAAAAAATTCAAGGGCAACAAATAAAAAAGGACGAGAACAAACATTAAAGGGGTCATATAATGATTCTATAGAGTATTTGGTGCTGGTCCTTAAGGTCTCTGATTAGGGTGTGTAACATTGGTTGGGCTGAAAATGGCATATTTGCTGTTCTCTGAGCCCTAATGCAGCCTGGTTAAAAGCCCTAGAATGAAACCACAGCTTTTCTTCCTTTTATGGTTTGATCATGAATATTTAGATGAGCTGTGTGCTGATTGGTTGGTTTAGAACGAGTGAAGCTGCAGAGAAAAGATGCATCATAGCAACAAGTACTCACTCACTGAAACATCAAATTTGTTGATTATGGTAGGGTGACTTTGAATTGAGAAAGCTTCCTGGAGGGGAAGCGAAACGTCTTCAGACCTTGGAAACCAAGTCCAGTGGTTTGTTTTATAAACTTTTATGGAAGAGGGTGACCAGACATCCTCCTTTTCCTGGACATGTCAAGGGGACATGTTCACTGACTCCCTGCCCCCGTCCGCCGGGGACAGGAAGCCAGCGGGGGACGGAGCGACCGAACCCGACCCGTTGACAGTAGCCTGGACATCGGTGGCCCCGTGCTTCCCCCCACCTGCCCCAGCCCCCCTCCTCCAGCTGAGGACGGGCGGCTCATGACTTTTTGCTGAGGTCCGGTCCAGTCAGTGACCCAGCAGTCGACACTGCATAGCCCCCTGTCCCTTGGGCCAGAGAAGCAGTAGGCTGGTCTGTATGTCAATTTCTGGGGGTTACAAAAAGTACAGGCCAGAACCATATAAGGCAACATCCTCGAATTGACGTCAATTCGGGGCTTCGTTTGAATTCGCCCGTTTTATGGTGTAAGTTTAGAATTGTGAGAATGGCAGAGAAAGGAGTTGATGGGGTTTGAACTTCTCTCTATGTCCATTTCACCCATTTCATAGTTCCATCTGCCATCTATGACAACGTAAACTTGGTTTGGCATTCTATGACCCCTTTAATGTACAAGTTAATGCTGCCTGCATATATCCTGCAGGGACACACATAAAAACACAAGACAAATAGCTTAATGTGTGATGTTTTCATCATAAAGTTCATTATTTTAAGTAAAATTAAGTTTCCCACGATTCCTGACAAAAAATTTAAAATCTATTACAATCACAGTTTTTTTATATGGTGAGTGCAATAAAAATGGGTTTTATAGAAAATATGGAGAAATGCTGTGAAAATATTTGTTATTAAACTTTTTCCTGAAATATTCCTATTTACCCAACATTGTCGCACCTTTTATAAACTACAGCACAACATTTACACTTGCTTAATACACAGCTAGACAGAAGCTCATTTCTTGTCGGACAAAGGTTAGATTTTAAAATGATGAACCAATCATTGCGTCGTCACCACCGATGCAGAATGCCTTTGCATTACATTTAAAATTTATTCTTGCTGTAAAACACTACCCTTGAAATTATACAGTGCTTTTTAAACAGTAATAGGCCACAACAACTACTCATTCAGATTGCCACTGCTTCAGTTTTTTTAATATTGCCTAGCAACAAGTGCTGCTTTCACCCACTTTTTGTACCAATATTATCAATAAAACCTGATCAAACAAAGCTCAATATGAGTAACATTGATAGCTAATTTAAATCCAAGCACCTGTACAAAAAGTTTAAAAATGGTGTGATATTTTAGATCACCTAAATTTTACAATTTATTAGAGATAAGATTATATTTTCAACATGAAATGTTGTGTATTTTGTTATTGTCAAAACAGCTTAGTGGTTTACCAGAACAGCTTCATATGGACATAAATATTAGAGATATAAATAATATGAGTAACATACAATTGGAAATATTTTGTTCCCCCAAGTTTATCCCTTTCAAGGAGACTTAAAACCTTTCTAGGTATGTCAGTAGGTTGTGTTTCTCTGTAAATAGCTCCTTCATAGATCTTACACATTTTTTTTATTTTTGTTTGTTTAGCAAATCACAATTTTTAATGTGTATGTTTCCCTTCACAATGATTTCATACTAAAAGATAATATGTTCGCTAAATTAGCTTCCTAGTTGTCAATACATTTTACACCCATAGAAAAATATTGTAAAGCAGGAAAACATTGTAAATATTCACTTAGTGAGTTCTGAGTGAGTGATAAAAAAACAGATTGAATATCCTAGACATAGCTTTGATATTAGCTGTGTATGTTTGGTCTTATATATCGTTACAATTCAATGCATATTAGGTGGTTATTGGGTGGATTAAAATATATTGTGATGGAGAAAGGCAGAAATTTGCAGGAACTCCTGTTGGAACTAATTGTCGCTGACAACATTTTACAAAAAGTAGCTACAAATCTAGGAAATTTACATAAAAAGGAGGATGGCTGGAACTTTTAGTTGAAATATAAAAGACATCTCTTATTTGTAAATCAAATCCAAAACACATAAAAAGAAACACATTAAAATGTTATTGCATCATTTTCTTTTTATTATGCAAAGACAACTTTTACATATAAGCTAACAAAAAAAAAATAAAATAAAAAATCAATCAATAAATCCAGAGCATGAATTAAGATAAAAATAGGGATTGTTGTGCTGGGCAGCAAAACTTTTCACAAAGTTACAATACAAACCGATGTTCCAGTTTGATAGGCTGGATTCCCTGACTCTCTTCCTTCCTGTTCTCCTTCATTAGCTTTCTATACATTGTCTTCTTTCTCTCTCCTTGTCTCTTAAATCTTCATCTTCACCCCTTATGCTAGGGTAATTTTCATCATCTTCTAGGACTGTAAAACGCAAGAATTTGGTAATAAATTCTGTGTCATGAAAAGTGTGACAATGCAATTTATCCCTGTTTATCCCAATACATTTTCCAAGACGGTACAATGCAATTTTAGATATTCTTGTTGCTCTTCTACCGCTGGTGCAGTGCACCTGAATCCACAGCAGGAGGCAGTACCCCTTCTCTCCTCCCTCAAACAATTCTTTTGGATGTCTACTCAAAAAGTGTCGTTGTTTACCAAACCCTTATCTCACTTGACTTAAGATAGAGCTTGGAGTCGATGGGCAGGTGGATGGGAAAGGAGGCTGTGATTACTTGACCTAGCACCTCCCCCCCTTCCCTCGTCTCCTGGCTCATCCATCTGCTGGAATATAAGACCTGTTCAAGTTCACTGTCAAACAATTTTTTTTCCTCCAAGCTAAAATGTCAACCAGCAAGTCAGGGATTTGTGTAGGTAGGCTTTGATTTGGGAGATAAAATCATAATGTTCTCAGGTGAGAAAAACGGTTCATGCGGGTGACTGGCTGTGGTTAGATTGGTTGTGCAGCTATCAAAGCTGCTAAAGTCAAGCAGCTACACTAATGAATCTGCCTATGCGATGAAGTTTCTCTGTTACTGTTAAGTTTATTCTACCATCGAGGGTCTGACAGCTAACATGGTCCTAAGAACTACTGCAAATTATTAAAAAACCTCTACAGACTTTTCTTTATCTTTGCCTTAAAATCGGTTAATTTCAGTTGGCTTGTAAGATGTCAATATACACTGTTAATGTCATCAGATTATATAAACTTAGACAAAGAATTTGAACATACAATCTTTTTTAAGCTGGTTTTACATCTTTTGTACTCTGACTCCTTCGCAGGCTGCCAAGCTTCCTATGTCCATCATCATTGTAGGAGTGGGTCAAGCTGAGTTTGACGGTAAAATTACTTCAGTTTTTATAATAAAAAACATACAGCACAGCAAAGATTTCAAACAGTTTGGACTTCTAGACACAACCAGAAACTTTAATGTTTTTTGTTAGGATTGTTGGTCAGATTGAGATAAAGTAGTGCGTAACTGTGAGTGGAAGAAAGGAACAATTCCCACAGCATGATACGGCCGTTACAGTAACATGGTTGGGAATTGATGTGCAGTGTTAAGGTTTTGCCACTCATGGGATGCTCCAGAGCACTTCCTTCCATGTGTTTACATGCCGCTGGGTAAAATGAAAGCATAGTTTTTCTAATAGCTGTGTTTAATTTGTGGACTTGTTTTTGAAACTTTGTTATATCATATAAACCCGATTTGTTTTTTCACGTGAGCTTTGGATCTCTACGGCTGTTCCAGAGTTACCATAAGTTTGAGGCATGCCACTTATTGAGTAATGTTTTATTTTATATATATATATATATATATATATATATATATATATATATCTGTGGCGCATTTAATTTGTATATAATGCTAAAATATACTTTATTCATTTAGAAAGCATAAATGAATAAATACGTGTGTATTTCATATCTGTTTTTTCGTCAGTGATTCATTTAGAAAACAGAAAACAGTTAATTTTCCTTTTGCCAGTGTCAGTGTAAACTGACCCTGAACAGCCTATCAGCCTATACCAACCCTCAGAGAACTCTGGTCATCCCTATGTAATTTTCTGTCTCTATTCCCTTAAGTTTAGTTTCTTACTTATTTATTATGTTCTGTTCTAGTTTTTACTGTATATTTTATTATTTATAGGTCAGTATTAGTTTATCCCGCTTGTCTTGTAGTTTTCTTTGGGTCTATTTGAGTTCTGTTTGTGTTTAAATACCTCAGCCCCCCTGCTCAGCACTTTCCTCTCCCAGCTATTCAATAGTCCCTGATTAATTCACACACATCTAATGTATTTCTCAACTCCTATCCCAGTAAAAAAACTATTTCATGTTTTTTTTTTGTAGCTGTTCTGATTATTCTGTTTCCCTTGTTCTGATGCTGAAGGTTTGCTGTGTTATGATTATACAACATTCACAGTTGCATTTTGATCTTACTCACAACATGCAAAACATGATAGTGAGAAAAGTTTAAAAAAATGCACATTCAGAAAAGTATTAACACAAGTTGTATTAATAAGCTATTAACATAAAAAAAAAAATAAAGTTTGTGAAATGAGCAGATATTGCGTTTGACAGGTCTTTCTGGGGCCAGAGATGTTTCAGAAGTTTAGCTTTGCAGCTTAGATGTGTGGGCTGCATGGATGTCTCAAGAGAAAGAAGAAAGGATAAGAAGCAGGACTTTTCCCCTCTCAGCCTTCTTTTATCTAACACTGACTCTCTGTCACAGAGCAGCTCTGCTCTCACTTTGTTAAAGGTTGTGGAGGTGAAATATTTAAGAGTCCGCAAAAAATATAAAGTAACACCCAAGTGTCTTTGAAATACTTCAGTGTTACTTCTAGAGCTGCATTTGACGGAACAGAATTACTTGCATATGAGGCTGTATGTTATTTTTCATAAGAATAATTTTGCTCAGAATCACTTGAAATGATCAAAAG
Source organism: Cyprinodon variegatus (assembly GCF_000732505.1). Lineage (NCBI taxonomy): Eukaryota > Metazoa > Chordata > Actinopteri > Cyprinodontiformes > Cyprinodontidae > Cyprinodon > Cyprinodon variegatus. The sequence goes on from NW_015151504.1 coordinate 201,257, forward strand.
ATACAGTAGCAGCCATTCAAAATGGCCGTCCCCAGTCAAAACCCAGCTGAATCGCAGCAATATCCCCTTCAACTTCCAGCTACTGTCCTTCTTCTGGGCGTGCATATTTTTTGACTCAACCCTTTCACTGAATTACAGGGTCTGACCATGATATGACGCTTCTCTTTGGATCTTAATGTCCAAAAATGATGATAGAATGAATATTTTTATTACTATGTTTAAAATTATTAATATGTTTAAAAAGGAATTGTAGGGGCCCTGCCAAGGGCCCATCAAGGAAAGTAGGGAAATTTTAAACGGGTTCTACTGTCTATTTAGATATATATATATCTAAATCTATATATCTATATATCTATATATCTATATATCTATATATC
>NW_015151504.1:201643-223248 GCF_000732505.1 Cyprinodon variegatus
AATGTATATCTATATCTATGTATAGATATATTTAGATAGATATAGATATACATTGAAACAGCCATGCAGGCCATGTAGATATACGTTATTGGTCAAAAATGTTAGAACACCCTAATTTCTGTAGTTTTCTATTGATATTTAAAAAAATTCCAGTACAATGAATAGCTTGAAAGGGTTCACTGGTAAAGGCCAGAACACACCGGTTGCGCACAACTTTTTAATCTCTGATCCGATTTTTTTCCATGTCACACTGACTGCATATAGGGAGTCTACAACGAGGCAGGGTGGGCAGATCTTCACAGATTTCTTTCACTTCTGTGTCTGCGCTATACACAGATTAAAACTATTTCTCACATTTGTCTTGGACAGATTATGAAAAGCCAATAAAAAACAAAAAAAACATCATCGCATTCTATAAAGCAAAGCGAGTCTGTGCAGCATCTCAAAACAGAACAGACAAAGAACATTCCTATGCCTGTATTAAAAACATAACGGATCTATGTCTGAAGTGAAAAACGCAGCACTAAACACCGTGGGAAGGTTTATATGCTGACTGAGGCAGAGATGATTCTCAGAGAGAGATCTGGAAAGTACTGAAGCCAGGTGCGGTTGTACTAACCTTTTTTTTCCTTTGCCTCCTCAATATAATGACATAACTATCTCGTTTTGAAGGTTAAAACATTAATTGTTTTCTAACATGTAATCAAATTCAGTTTATTTATATAGCGCCAATGCACAACACATGTGATCTTAAGGCACTTTACAATTCGACCAGATCATCCAGTCAAATTGATTCAAAGTTTCCTATCTGAGGAAAACCAGCTGATTGCATCGACTCATTGACTCGAAAGCAATCCCTCACACTAAGCATGCTTGTAGCGACAGGGGAAGGGAAAAACTCCCTTTTAACAGGAAGAAACCTCCTGTAGAACCAGGCTCAGTGTGAGCGGCCATTTACGGAGGCCGACTGGGGTTCAAGGAGACAGAAGCAGACGTAATGAAAGAAGCAGAGAGTTTTAAATAAGAGTTTTTAATAAAACTCTTAAATCTGGACCCATTTATACAGGTTACAGGAATAACAACGGGGATGTTCAGAAAACACCCGGTGCTAAGGCACCAGAGGCATAGGTCTGATTGCCTATGAATCAGAAGTGGAAGCAAATCAAACCAACAACCTTGCCTCGTTACCTAAAAGTTAAGCACAGGATTATTTACAGAATCACACATAGGCTGCCATGACTTATAGTTATATAACCCCTCCACTGTTGTGATATTGAAGTACGTAATCAGTTTTAACAGACACCAATCATCTCGTTATCACGAGAAATAAGATTAACAGACTTCATTTAGTATTTTCCCCCAAAGTATGTGGGGGATGTATAACCGCATCTCACTTCCTGTCAGACCCATTAAATTGTAGCTGAATTACTGCTTAGTCCAAATAAAATAGACCTGGGGCCTATCTCAGTCAGACCTACAGAAGCCCCCTTGTGTAAAATCGCATCAGGGTCGATCCTCCCCATTGACTTTCAATAAGCGCTACACGCCAAGACCTCGTCTGCCATTATTTTCTGTCTGATTCGATGTGTTCTGGCCTTTAGTGCTAATCCTCAGAAGTTAAAACAAAGGTAAGGTTGGCCTCAAACTGAAATATCTGTTTCAACTCTATGACACTTGGTTACTTGGTGAATTAGCTTTAAACCAAATGGAAACACCATAGATTTATATTTCTGTTTCGTCAAAATTTTGACGAGCCAGTGACTTTTGCAAATTGAGAGGCATTCTGACCAAAAGCAACTAGCAAAGCCTTCTTCAGGGACATGCATTAGCTTCTGATCAGCACCTTGTTGGTCAGGGGTTCATGTGCCACAGACTTATGAGAACTACTGTACATAGATGGCCACAGATTTGCACAAACTTTCCTTAGAATATTTGATTTGTATTGCAGAAAGAATTCCATTGATAATGCCACAAATGCCCACGTTTATGAGCAGTACATTTTGGTCTAAACATTATTCCATAAATGCAATTGCTTATTTGTACTATGCTTTCATTTCAGATTACAGTGAGACAAATACTGAACAAAGGCTGAAGACTGAATAATATTCTATAAAACGCTGGAAAAATCTGGGTGTTCTAATACTTGTTCTCAGCAGTTTACATATAGATCTATATATAGAATAGTTCTATAAGTTCTATGGCTGATAGGCCCCCTGGCTGTTATTCACAGAGAAAATTACAGTTCAAACTAAATCTGAAGGAAGGGAATGTGTAGGTGGAGGCAGGCATAAAAGCAGAAGAAATGGCTGAGGTTAATTGCTGGGTTTGCCATGTTTAGAGCCGGTGCTTCTAAATTCCACTGTCTGTAATTAAGGACTTATTAGTAGATTAGACCGACAATAAAGACAGGTCAACATACTTAAAGTTTTACTATGGCTACAAGATAATTTGTGAATAAAGTGACAACAAAGCCTTTCCTTAAGCATGGATAAGCCTTATATCTGTTATTATGGAAGCTATTTTACAATTAGGTTTTATACTAAATGATTTTATGCTTGCATGCTTATGTTTATGTGTCTTGCAGCTATGGTGGAGCTTGATGGTGACGACATAAGAATCTCATCCCGAGGGAAACTGGCAGAGAGAGACATTGTACAGGTGACTGTCCTCCAGAGAATGAAATATACTGGAGCTTAAATTTCATAGACACTGACATTTTTCTAGAAAAACCTGTGGGTAATTGAGATTAAAGGGGCATAGTCAAGTAAAATTACATTTTTAAATTTATGTGCAACTAGCCTATTCTGGTTGCATACAAGGGTTTTCTGAAAAGTAGTATTTGTTATTATGATTTTACATGCTTTCATTTTGCTCAATTTGTTTAAAAAAAAAAAGTGATTTGTGTATATTTACAATAACAACAAAGCTATCTTGCCATTGGATAAGACACTTAGCGCCTCCCACTGAAGTTGTGAAAATAATCAAGTTCAAGATCCAGTGTGAAAAAAAAAAAGATCCAAAGAGAGTTAAGACCTTAAATAGTGCTCGGATTACACTATGAACATTGGTGTTCACTAAAATGGATAAAGCTGTGAAAGTAAACATCCTTATTAATACTGATACTTTTAATAAAAATGCTATTCTTAGCCCTATAGCCTTATCACACACAACGTTATGAACATGGAGATGAGATAAACAGAGTAGGGGAAGAGAGGGCAGTTTTCTGTCAGAGCAGCTAAAATCCAGAACGCTACTCAAGATGAACTAATTCAGGTCTCATCAACAATCCACTTACCGTACCAGGGAAGTTTAATGTGTCGAATTTGCATCCATTCCAATGAAAAGGTTTTAGCCTATGACCTTGTTTTTTATTTTTTTTTATTTTGTTTAACTCAAGTATATCAAAACTTGTAACTGTGTTCCAGTTTGTGTTTGTTGGAAACAGGAATTCTCTTTGTCCTTAATGTTCTGGTAAGAGGTTCTGAGGAGTATTTACAAGAACTTAGAGTTGCTTTAGATTGGTTTATTCAATGAATGCTATCTGTTGGCTTTGTCCATGCTGAACTGTCATTTTACCATGAGGCCTTTGAGGTCGGTGGGGCTTTTTTATATAGCTGCATATTGGTGCCATCTACTTTCTGATAATTCTGTGGTAGTGCCAGCAGATGGCGCCTCGCTCATTGTACCAGGTGCTAGAATTCTATTTAGGCTGAAAAAAAACACAATGAAAACGGATCATGATGGTCACTTGGCATATATAGCTTTATTGCATCATGCTCCAACTTAAAGCATATAATGTGATTATGCCTCTTTAAACCAATGTGGTGTATTAGCACCAACATACTTTGGTCACAAATTATCAGCACCAGTGCTTCCCTGCTTCATATTTTGACATTATTATTATGGCTACTGGGGTGTGCATATCCTAAAATAACACTTGTCACTAATCTGCAGATGAGAACATAAACCCTTTTTTCTGCTAATGCATTGGGGACAATTCATTGAAAGAGCTTTTGTACTGCATGCCACTCCAGCGCGTTTTACGTATCAACCTGTTTCAGCTGCAGTGAGCTGCCATCTCTCTGTACCCAAAGCATCAGACATTTAAGATTACAGTAATTATGTAGCAGGTAAAGCATGATACACAGAGCTAAACTTTTGAGTTTTGATTATTTAAACTAATTTACAGTATTCATAGATCAGAAGTTGAGATCTTGTAGTGCTTACCTTGTTTACCAAAAAGGCTCTATTGATGTTTTTCAGGTACAGGTACCTAACAGGTACAGAAGATACAAAGCAGTTTTGCGTTTGCAGAGAATCTAACACATCTTAATATAAATGCAGTCAAATATAAGCTTTTCAAGGGTTCAACACAGAAAGAAATTAGGCAACGTTTGGAAAATAAATAAATCACTGTCATGTCATTTACAGTATGGCATGTACATACATTAATTATATTTCATTATATTTTTTTAGATTCGGTCCGTTTTTACATTAGTGCCTGGAAATAAGGAAATAATTCTAAGCCTCATTCATCTCAAAGTGCATCACCTTAACCCACCTTAGAGCATTCAACATGCTAAATCAGGGGTTAGCGATTCCAGGTCCTGGAGGGCTGGTAGCCTACAACTGGCTCAAATAGCTGAATTACCTCATCAGTGTTTTCCAGAGTTATCTTAATCATTGAATTACTTGAATTAGGTTAGTTGGATCAAGGACACAAAAGTTGCAGGATACTGGTTCCTAAGGAACTGGAATTTCCCACCAATGTGCCAAGGGGATATTCTGCTGTGCTGATAGAATGTTTACATAGTGTAATATGAAATGAATCTTTATAAATATTGTTTTTTGCTATAACAAACTGCTGATAGTAACAAAAATATCTGTTGTTGTAAAAAAAAAAGGGTTAAAAAAGCAAGCAACATGCAAAGCAAGGCGAAGGACACGATTCTAGGGAAGCAACTGATGAGTTTTTGCCAAATTTAGCCAAATTAGTAATAACCTCTGTCTGTTGACAGCAGATAGAAAAATGTGCCACTAAAAGAGACCTTTATCCAGATGTTGCTTTCAGAGGAAATGGTGATATTCTCTATACTGGTTCCATCTTTAGAGAATCCAAGGGAACCCAGGGATGCCTACAGCTTTGTTCGGTTTTCAAAACTTAAAAAAGCACTGCGAGCCGCTCCGTGAATTCCCTGTCCACCATGTAGAGGTGAAACTAACAGCTACTAGACTACATGATGTATGGAAACTCTTGCCTGCCATGTGAAGTTGCATGCAGTACATATGGCTTTCCATGAACAGGGGGAATTCAAGGCGAACAAAAGGAAGAAAAATTAGAAAAATGTCTGCAGGTTTCACGTTCAGTGTGGTTCTAGCCACGATTTCAAATTTTCTTCCTTCTTTTGATCTTTTCTGCACATTGAAGGCAATATTCACATCCCCTTTAATATGTGAACTGTCAGATTGACTCAGATAAGTTGATCTGATCAACCTGCAGCAGCAGTATGGTAGCTACGCAACTGCAAAGTAATGCTGTGTTTTATTGGATATGGAAAAAGCACAGTGACTAGCACTTGATGTTCTGAACGCAAGCGACCATGAGCCGTTGACAGAGCCTAAATGGTGCATTTTTACATAGCATTTCTCACATATGGATAAAAATGGAAGTAATGTTGTCTAAAAACTTTGTTTCCACAGCCGTTCCACTCAGTATAATTCAGTGTGTCAGACTTTTTTCAGTTTGATTTTAAATACCTTGAGTTTAACCAGTGTTTGTGCTTAAATGCGCTGGAGAGAGTCCTAGGTAAGAAGCCCAGATGTGAGTCAAAGGGCCGTTTGGCTCATAAAAAAGATAGCATAGCGGCTTAAAGCCTAGTGACCTGCTATGCTGGCAAGAAACCTGTCTTTAAAGGCAATTATGGCTTTAGCGTTATTGTTAACAAAGCATCAGACGACGATTTAGTATCTTATTTTCATCTCAAATGGCTGAAAACAAAAAAAAACAAAAAATCACCAGTTTATCCCCTTTCTTTTATTTGATGTCCAAAGTAATGTATTGGAAAGCCAAGTGAAGACAAAAAAAGATAATTTTAAAAGATTTTCAAAAATGTATTTATGTATTATCCTGATGTGTATCTCTTATCTGTTTTTGTTGTTCAGTTTGTTCCTTTTAGAGATTACATGGACCGGACAGGAAACCACGTGTTAAGCATGGCACGGCTCGCCAAGGACGTGCTGGCAGAAATCCCAGATCAGTTTATTTCCTACATGAAGAGCAGAGGAATTAAACCCAACCCTGCGCCGCCACCATACACTCCGCCTGGACACACACACCACCACACACAAATCTGAGGCCCTTCTTTTAGAGTTTCACTGAGGACAGATAGCATGCAGCAGACACTCAGAGTTCAGTGGGAACTCTCTACCTCCTGATTTAAGTATTTAATTTATATTTTTTGCTGTGAACAGAAGACCAAGAAATGGGTGTAAAATGTCGTGCTGAACCCTCCCATTGAGTGCAGAAACAGCTGTTTTTTCTTTTAATTTTTTGGTATGGTTTTGTTTCTGCTGTGATACATTTCTTTGTAGTTTCTCTTCAGGAGATGCTGACCCAACTTTTTCAGGACTTGTTGCTGAAAGCCTTTCAGGCTGTGACTGTTTCATGTCTTTTGATAGCAGGTTGATTCAAAGAGGTCATGTAGTGGTTAAACCTTGTGCCTGTCTGTGCGTGTTTCTCTAAGTGTATCAGGACATGTGAACTTGACCCAAACCCTGCTAGTCAATCATCAGTGTGGCCTAATGCAGTAATATTTTTTAGCCACCTTTTCCTTCTCAAAATAGTTTTTATATCGGGGATATATCTCCATTTCTGATAACATGACAGTACCAGTGCTTTCCAAACGACACCGCCTCCTTTCCTCTTTAATACTAAATGTTTGTATGAGCATGTCGTATGAGATTTATCAGCTTTTTTTCTTCTTTTTTTTTGAGTGGCATGAAAATTGAATACATTTGATTTTTAACGAAAGACATCTAATCAATTTTGTATTCACTACCAATTATTTTTGAGCCACTAAATATAAAAGATAGCACAGCAGCTACAATGACTGTACCAGAGTGGTTGTGTACTTGTTGGAATGCTGCTAATCGTTTACTTTTAGGAAGCATTCTTCCTTAACAACTATTTCACTCCACCACCATCTTTTAATATAAAATATAGCATTAGTTTGGAAAAAACTGTTTGCTATGACACTATTTGTAGATGGTTCATTGAAAAACCCAGTATTTATACAAAGGTGTGTAAAGGGCCAGTCCAAGGCAGATGCAAACTAAACGGCTGCTTAGAGCCACAATAATCAAGCGTGCCTCAAGAACAGTTGAATTCCCATGCAGAGCATTTATCTTAATTCCTCTGTTCTATTTCTTCACACTGAACATAAGTTAAAATATTTTACAATGGGGATACTTTCCACCACAAACTGTTCCAGTAGTTATTCAGTAGTTTCTTAATTATATTACATTTTAAAACAAAATGGTAACATTTTTTTAAACTTCAACAAAATCAGTAAATACATTAATACCAGGCTCACACTGAATGCAGTGTAACTGCTGTGCAGGTGCAGGGAACCCAAATCATTTAAACCATTGTGTACATTGACATCAGCAATAGGATATCCTTTTAGCAATAAGAAAGTTTGGCCGGATGCAGCAGCAGGTTTCTGCATCAAGCTCCTGATTTTTACAAGCCATAAAGCCGGACGCCAGACAGAAAAAACTTCAGGAGAATTTCAGAATAAAATTAACCCAGCAACCTAGATTGTCAAATAGCCCCATCAAAGACATATTTATGCACACCAATAATGAGTTTTGTTGGAAGAGTTCATTTTTTTCCCTCTTAAGCGCCATTTCTGCAGCTGGACCGGCTGATTTCAACATGAGAGACTTTTTGCAACATACCTGCACTGCAGCTGCAAGATGTTCAGTGTGAGCCCCACATAAGGACCTGGTCTCCAGAAGGTTTGCGCATCTTCAAAAAGATGCAAACGGGTTCCAATGCTTAGAGCAGATCCCAAGAGCAGAAGGTGAAAAGTGATTTGTATAGCAATTCAGCAGAAAGCGTCTGCAAATCTGTTATTGAGTGTGTGCCTTCTTTAGTATGCAGATCTTAATTTAATGACCAGACCACAATAATTTATGGGTGGAGGATATGCAAATGTGAACATTTACCATGTGTAAAGTGGTTTCCAAATCTGAATCTCAACTGCAGCAGCTGTTTTGGCTTCTCATTTAGCATTTCTGAAAGTAAGGTGCAAAACTTTCGTGGTCATTGTGGCCACAAAGGAGGATGACAGAGGATGGAGAGAGATTCACTGTACTTTAAAACATATTAGGACCATCTGAAAAAGTTGAATAATATTAGAGAAGAAAAAATTTCCACACAAGCCGGCACAAAGTAATGCAACAGGACAGCAGAGAATCTATATACAATTTAACCAAAGAAAAAAAATCTAATTTAATGTTGTGGTATGTTTCTAAAAGAAAATAAGATATTAGGAGCCACCAGAGAACATCCATCACAGAGCCTGTAAATAGACATGGGGGCGGCATGACTGAAAGTGTGCATCTCTTACGTGAGGCAAGAGGGATTTTTGTCTCCCTTAATGTTCTTTAACAGGCTCATGTTTTATGAAATTATTATACTTTTCCTAGTTTTGCATTATGCAGGGTCAGGCTGCTGTTGAGAGGAGCTAGTGGGGACACATTAAACTGTTTAGGGTGTATTCTAGTGTAAAACAGGCTACAACTCCTCCTTTTTCAAGGTGGGTTAGGAAGGTCAATCAGCAGACAAAGATAAATTTCTCATAAATTATGATCTTTATTTTGAACTTATACTTTAGTTTTTGCATCTTTTTTTTTTTACTTTAGTACATAGCTCTTTCAGATAGGCTACTTTTGTGAAATACACTACATCATATACCGGTATATACTTTTTTTCATTGTTAATATTTAAATAATTAAATCGAAAGGCATCCTTCTTTAAGATCACTCTCGAAGTGGTGGGATCCGATGCAGTCTGCTCATTTTCATAATGCAGAGCAAAACTCATCTGCATGTCTTAAAAATTACACAGGAATCTTTTTTGATCACCTGTAACACGCCCACTTATTGTTCGCACGACAAAATTTACATATGCATTTTAGCATCCACTATTTAGAATCTTTGAAGATCAGGCCCAATATGTATATGGGTGCCAAAAAATATCTGTTTGTATAGTAACTATTTAAAACAGTCCTTTCTGCATCCGTTTCTGAGATGGGATCATATGTTGTGTCACAACAGGGATATTTTCCAAATGTTAGCAAAGAGGTCCTCTAAGGTTGGTTAAATTAAGAGCATAGCTCCCTCCTCATTATTTATTATGAAGTTTGAGAGTTCCCTGACTGTTAATTGAAAAGAAACTTCAACTGTGAAATATAGGAGGTTCACGTCATGCAGAACCTAACTACAACCTGGGTCCAGTTTGGAGGAGAACAACAGCAGCTGTTTCTTTTCGCATCGCTTCCATAAACACTTCACCTCAAAATTACTTGCATGTCCTGCTTGCTAGGAGACTGACACAAAGCAGCGAATCTTTCCAGCTGCTGTTCAAGTGCAAAATCTATTTTTAAGCTGTCAAAGGGATCCTTCAACCCTTTGTTATGGCAGTGAGGAGCAAAGAGCTCTAGCTGGAGGCTTCAGAGCTAGTTCTTTCTCATAGGATTTTTGATATTTTATAAAACTTTAGGCTCAACCTAAAGAAAAAACAAAAAGGAACCTGTGACTTTAAAGCCCAAGTGTGATCAACAGTGGTCATAAGGGAAACAGTACTTTGGATTTCTTCTATTTGTTAATCAAAATATGCACATGGGGAGCATAAATGTGCCATCTAAACACCATTTACAGACAATAACAATAACATTCAGTTAAAAAAGATGTATTACTAACTTATCTAAATTTAAAAATATTCAGTCATCACTCCCAGAAGTTGCAGACCCCTGATCTTCAGCTATCCCTCACACTAAGCATGCATGCAGCAACAGTAGAGAGGAAAACTCCCTTTTAACAGGAAGAAACCTCCAGCAGAACAAGGCGTGGTGTAAGCTACCTTCTGCTGAGGCTGACTGGGGCTCAAGGAGACAGAAGCTGACATAGAAAATTAACATATCAGCATTGATCTATAAATACTTTCTGTGTTAGAAAATTTAACAGTAAACTAGGTTTTCACAGTGAAAAATTTTCATGTAAAAAGGAATGAAAGAGAGGTGACCCAGTTAGTCACAATACAGTGAAAGCTGAGCCTATGTCAAATGTTGAGGAAAATACTGATGCTGCTCCCTCCTCTACAGTGTGGCTAAACTGAGGTGGAGGTATGGAAACCTACTAGATAAAGGAGGAAGTACTGAAGGTTTTAAAATACAAATGCTAATTTTATTCCTCTGGATCACATGTTCACCCATGGAGCAGGGGAATGTATCTGGTGACTCCTAGCTGTGATAATATAAGCCTTCATTTTGGATTTAGGTGATCTTATGATGGTGTTTAGGTAACCTGTTATTTAACAATCAGATGGGTCCCAGATTTCCTGTCTTCACTGTGTTCCCAAGTTGAACATTAATAATTAGATTTTCGCTTTCCGTATCTTCAAACTATCTGTAACTTTGCTTTTTTAAATGACCCCCTTAACTAAATCAATTAGTTAAATTTAAAAGCTAAAGTATAGATAAAATAAATATTCAATTTATACAAAAATCCACTTTATTTTAAGTTAATCTAGTCAGTTATAAACTGATATGTGAAGCAGCTACAACAGAGTGACTGTTAAATCAAGTTCGATAAGGTTTTAACAGGTTTATTTATGGACCCCATTAGATGTTTAATTCAGCCCTTGTAATGTATTGTACACATCACCTATAGAACAGAATATAAAACCTATACTTTCCTTAGAAACTTTATTTTGTATGAACATACTAACAGGTGATCTATGAAGATGGAATATTTTTGTATGATCATTAGTTTTGAGTTATGCAGCCTATATTTGTACTGATCCTTGATGGAAGTGTAATTTAAAATGCCACCATAATTCAATCGCACAGCTCACATTTATTCCCACAAGCTTATGATAAGTGAACTTGTAGGGAGCACAACAACTGTTTCAATGCCTAATTGGTATTTATTTATTTTAATTTTATTTGTTTGGCAACATAAATCATTTAAAGGTATACTATGCAACCTGTTGATTTTCCAGCGAGGCTCCCCCCTGAGGGCGAAAGTAAAAGTGCACTGTCGTAAATATGCACAGCTGTTCTCCTGGTTTCTCTGTCAAGCCAGGCGCGGTTGTTTTGAGCTTAGCAGACAGGCAAACGCAATGAATGACTAACACAGTGAAAGTATGAACATGCACACAGAGAGAGAGAAACCATTCCAATGTTACTTACAATCGCATCAGCAGAAACGCGAGGTCCGCGTCAGCCTTGCAGCATTCTTTTTATTTTAGCTCTCGCCATTCGGAAAAAGCTTGCCCGATGTTCACCCGTGTACGACTCCTCTCTCTGTCCGGAGCCCTTTTCCTCTTTCTTGCCTGCTCCGACATGGGCTTTCGCTGTTTTCACGCTGGTTCCGCCATGATAACTGCACAAAGATCGCCACTGTGCTAGCAACGAGCATGCTTTTAACTGGGGGCGTGTAGCAGTTCTCGCCGTAAAGCAAGACCGACTCTCGCGAGACTTCTGAGCCTGTGGGTGCGGGCCGAGGGCTCCTGCAATTGCAAGTGCGGTATTTCCCCCACAGACCACCAGGGCGGCCGAGAATACCTTTGTTCCACCTGAAATGACTCATTTAATCATCCAAAACGTTATGGAACACATTAATTAACTGAAAAATGTTGCATAGTGTGCCTTTAAAATTAATATAAGGAAAGCTAAATCAAAAGGTCCACAAAAAGAAATTAAAGGGTAAGTTATAATCATGGATGTCCCATTTTTTTCCTTTTTTTCTGGCATCAATGGCCCAGAACAGACCTCAGAATGTGGGTCTGAAATAGCTGAAAAAAGCTGAAGTATAATTTCTAGGTAATATGTTGCTTTAAAGTTTGTCATTGCAATGAATTAGAAAGTTTAAAGCACCCTGAAGCAAAGATATGAGATCAGCAGGAAGCATATGTGGAGAGAAAAGGACATTACAGTTTTAGAAAGTATCCTTTGTTGTCAAAATCTTAGAATAAAGCCATTGTTTATTTTCTATGCAAATGAACTCACTACAAAGTTTAGAAAATTATATCAGTGGAAACAGCTCTTAACATTTTTTTATAATGGAATGCCACAGATATCAAACTAAAAATGTTGTAGCTGGATCACACAAAACTAAGTGCACAAAACACACATAAACACAGAGTTAAATACATTAATAGGAAAATAGAATATGTTAACTATTTCAGAACAAGTTAGTTCAACTTTTCTCAAGTTAACATTTATTCTCTAAAAGCCATTTAGTTGAAAAAAACGTGTATTTTGTGTTTTCCTGAACATCCAAGCATTCTACGCTTTGAACTTCAGAAAGACAGGGAACCTTTTTTTTTTTTTTACTTGAAGTAAAAGTGAGGCTGTAATTAAAAGCCTTCCTCTTACAAGCAATATAAGACTAAATGTACACAGGATAAAGAGCATAGATGTAAGAAGACATCTAAACATTTCATTCCTTTTATGCATTTCTCAGTAGACATCTTTTAATTGGCAAGACAGGAGAACTTAAAATGGTGATTCTCCAGGAGGTTTTAAACAGTTGAGCTGTTGGAAATATGCAGCTAAGCATTATTTTTCATTTTTACCCTCCTTTGAATGCAGACTTCAGAGACAGAAATGTAGGTCAATGTAACGCTGAGATATTTTAGCAGAAGCTTTTCATCAGATTTATAAATCCGTCAAAAATTGGGATGAGTCTTCATTGGGCAACTGCAGAAGCTCTAAGATTAAAGCACTCACGCTGTGTTTGAGATTTACTTATGAAAGATGGAGTCTGCCCCCACTTGTGAGAAATATTGGGGCAGCAATCAAATGTTGGAAGACAATGTGCTGAAGCAGAGTAAGTCAGAATGATTGGCATCAGTAGTGGATTAATTTAATGGGTTTTTGTTCAAATTAGCTCTCTGAAAAATCAAAGTAAAATAAAGGTGACTGGAAAAGTTTAAATTTTAGGCCGTATAATTTTTTGAATTGTCCTCTTAAACTTGCAGAATGTGCTTAGTCCTCTGGCTTTTGTCTTTCCTCTTCCTAGAACACAGAAGTGGTTCTACACTTCCAATAATTACTTATTGTGGTGAAGTAAGAACATTAGATGAGAGCAATTTCCCTAGTTAGTGTCTAAGCTAAAGTGGCTCTGACTGATGGAGCATTAAAACGAAAGGGTACCTGCGTCTTTAGAAGACATCAGAGCAATGAAGAAGCAAAATTGATTTGGATTCAAAAAGGCACGGTTTGAACTGTTTAATGTAGCAAACTCTAAAGGCCTTAATCATATGAACAGTAGTCACTCCATCTTATTTAGCCCTGTCCTGATAAGCAGATAAGATGGATGGGTAAGGGTTGGAGGCGTAGGGTAACAGCTGGCTTGCATTTTTAATCATTAATAGTGAAACTCCTTTAAACTCACAAGAAAATGGATATGGAATAACAAAACGAGTTTTCCTGCTGATGAACAAGACTTCTAAAAGTTCTTGGATTTAAACTTTTTGCATTTAAAAATAATACCTTTTCTGTTGTTCGGCAGTTTTCTTAAGGTTAGGATTTCAAATAATTTCAGTGAAAGACTGTCTTGGGCTCAAATGGTCCTTTTCACAAAGTAAAGCACATTTTAAAAATCCTTTCTGACAAAAAAAAATCCTCTTTTTAAAAACAGAAATCTCAGTCATTAACATGCAATCCCTAAAAGGGGTAATCTTTAATGTTTTTATATATTTTGGGGAAGATTGCTGTATGACAAATATTTGTTAAATTTTTTTAAGAAGATTATGAGAAGCCATTGACCCTTTTATCTTTTCAAACTGATATTTACTATCTTTATGGAATGCATGTTTTTTGAATGCCTTCATCTGTGGGAGAACAAGACAGCACAGCCCATCCAGACTACCTGCATTTCTGCAGTGAAAATGGACTGTAAGGTGGTTCTCTCTTGTGCCTGACTCCTGAAAGATTTCCCGTCTGCCGTGTTGATAAAGAAATTTAAAAAAACGCTGTAGCTAGTTTGCATGTTACAGTTACGTAACACCTTTTGTTATCTGTTTATAATTATTTTTGGTCTGCTACCACAGTTTCTACCTTTATTATTTAGATATCTTATGTTTTCTGTTCTGCATGACTCTGCTTCACGTTCCAAGGGTTTTTATTGTACATGATTCGTGTCATATGGTGGGTTGTGAAATGCTTTGTATTGGATTGCCTTAAATCAAAATTATTAAAAGCTGACTACTTTTATAAAAGCTTGTCAAGAGTTTGTTTGATGTCGCTCGTCACTACTGCGGTTTTATGGCTTCGAATCAGCGGAAGGAATTAATTCTCACAGTGTGTTACCTGTTTGAGAAAACAGCAGGCTCTGAGACAACTAATTAAACCCTGTGAGTTGGATGTTCTAAAACTGCTAGATCCTAGAAAACTGTCTCAGACTTGCTTTGTTTTCATTTGCCCTTTCCCTAACTTCAATAATAAAAAAAAAAACTTTTCAATTTAATCGTAAAAAAATAAACTTTTTATATTGGAACAAAACTTGTGTACTGTACTAGTGAAGCTTAAATTTTATAATTATTAAGCTTTTCATTTTCAGTAATGCTTGGGCTTGTGTAAAACATATATAAAAAGAGCAAATAAAAAAAATAGCATGTGACAGCTTAGACATCATCAGAAGTTGCCAAAGATGGGACATTGTTGCAGTTTGAATGGCAATTTCTAAAAGAATATCACTGAATGACAACCTTAAAAAGAAGTAGCAATGAAGTGTTAATGAAGTGAAGGCTGATTTATACTCAACAACCAGGTCGTCTGCCTGTGTGTCGCAGTGAACACAAGTGTGCCCACGCCCCTTCTGCAGACACTCTGGTGCACCTCTCCAAAATTGTTGGTGACCGCTGACAGTGCCGCAGACAGGAGGCCTCTGATTGGTCAAATCTACATCCTCTCTACACTATGCGTATTTCCTGTTTGGTACCTTACCAGCTTTTTTTATTTGTATGACCGCCATTGTGGAAAACGACTCTTGAAGATGGACCAGCTAGAAGAGCGAGTTGCAGGAGAACGTTGGGAACCTTTTTCCACCTGGATCCCCGCTCTTTTTTGCCTTCATGTCCCTCCGTTGTCACACAAACTTGCCCCCACTCCACTAGTGCATGATTGTTCCTCTTGCGTCGTGGCATGGAATAACATGGCGCAGACCTCGCTTCAAAATTGGGCATAAATCAAAAATATCTGTGACAAGCTCACTGCGACACACTGCTGCGGGAGGATAACCAGCCCTTAAAGCTTAAATATGATGATAAGGATGTAAGGAGAGGGAAGCACAGAGGTTAAAGACTGCTTCTGAAAAATCTGTAAATTAAATTAGTAGTACCCCTCGTTTAAAGAAAGAAAAACCCAAATATGTCACAGAAATAACGTGAATCTGACTAAAGTAATCATAAATAAAAAATATATAAAAAGTAACAAAGAGGTCAGACATTGCTGTTAGACCATGATTCAACAGAATGATTTTAAAAAAATAAACTAATGAAACAGGCCTGGACTAAAGGGATGGCCCCTCTAGAAAATACTGAAAATTATGTAAGCGAAGGGACCTGTTAAATCAAGGTGTATCCACTAATTAGCATCACAGGTGTCTACAATCTTCTAGTCGGTCAGTGCGCCTATATGCAGGACTACAGATAGCCACTGTTGTTTGGGGACATGGTGTATACCACACTCAACATGGACCAGAGGAAGCAAAGGACAAAGTTTTCTCGGGAGATTTGAGTTATTTCAGTGACCATTGTGGGTTTTTCTTTCATTAAACAAGGAGTACCAAAAATTTTGCCTTCTTGCATAATATTCTGATTCTGGTTTATGCAGGAAGGTTAAATTCTCCTTTGGTTTTTGCCAGCACTATAACTTCAATATTACTAGTCATGAGCTGAATACATTCTCATTTCTACTAACATCTTTGACGCTAGTATTTTCCTATTTAGAAGCAGGTCATGCACTGATTTTGGAAGTGTCCCTCTCTCTACATAATCAGGCCGTGTTAACTGCTGCCTTCATGTGGTAACGTAATAATTGTTGTGGAGTTTGGAAGGTTGAGGGGCAAATTTTGAAAAAACATATTTATTTTACGTCCTTAGACGGAGAGATAGTGCTCTGACTGGGGCAAGCTCAGTACATCATTTATACAACACCTCCCAATACACACACACACCCTCCCAGGGGAACCAACCCACCCCTGCCTACAAAAAAATTCTCACACACAAACATGTGGAGGAAAACCACTTCAGTTCATCAAGGACATTCATTTTTCTCTAGTCAGATAAAAACATTTCACAACAGCTGTCTTTTGTTCACGCCATTAGGGAGTCTTAAACACCTTTAAGGGCATGTATCTAAATTTCACCCTTGTCTAGAGTGAGGAGGCAACCGCTCTCCATCATCCTGACTCCCAACTCCCTACATAACTTAACTCCAACAAAGAGACAGGTACAAGATTACTCCTATTTGGCCAAGAAAAGGCACAGTGTAATATTTCCTCTCACATTGTAAACATCAAAAACCAACATCAAACTGTACATGAACATCTACTGTTGATGTAATTTCTGCTGAAAAATTGTTATGATACCCGAGTTGCCGAGATTAGGTAAACTTTGACCTTTCAACATGGCGGACTGCAACGAAACACTTCTCTATGGTGAATCCTGCATTACTAAACGTCCTCTGCCATCAGGTTTGTAGCCCACACAGTAGTGTGACATATATTTTTGAAAAGAAATATAGCCATTTAAACTTGTGTCATTTCTAAAATGAATTATCATATGATTCTTCCACATTCTGCCAGTTGATTTAATGCATCAACTTCTGTAGCAGATAAATTAACAAGTCTATAACAGTCTTTCCCAAGTAGCAGGTTAGGATAATGTGTCGATCAACAACAAAAGCACTTGAACAAAATGTGATGGTAATTTACACTTTACAAGTGGAAAAAAAGTCTTTACCAGCCCACATGAAGGCAGCATTAGTCATAAGAATTATACAGTGCTACAGTACATAGCTGACATTCTGGAAAGCCATCTTTCATTCCACCCATGCTCCATAAATGTGTCTGCAGTTAATTATCCCACGATATGTTGTTTGATCCCAAAAAGTTTCTTTAGATTCATACAACATAATGAATGGAGAGGACGCTTAATGGGACCAATTTACTGTATTGTCCTCCTAGAATTATACATAATTTCGCTAAAGCAAAATGAACAAACTAGGTGGGTAAACATGCAAAAAAAAAAAAGCTGTTTGACAAGAGCAGCTATTGATTTATGAGATTACATGATCCATGGGTATTAGTAGATAAAATAAGAGCCACTGGAAAAATAAATTAACTTTCTAAAATTAGAAACTTCATGCTCACCAGTAACACCTCCAGTGGCCCTGCTGCTGAAGATGAAAAGTGTGTTGTATCCTCATGAAACAGGTTTTGCTTGTTTCTTCCTCTAAATCTGAGATTTATTTCTTCTTCAATCCATGGGCAAATACCGAGAGATTGTTTTAGTTGGGCCAGCATTTAAATTTCTCCTTTGAATGTTTCCTTTTAAGGAGCTCCCGTGTTTCGAGCATCAATTTTTGAGAGGAAAATGAAAAGTCCATCCTTTTTGCAATGTTTACGTTAAACTGTAACTCATCCATTGAGCATATTCCTGCTAGAAGGTTGATTTTTTTTTTTGACAACTAATCAAAAAGTTTTCCATATGAATAAGTAAAAGAGACTATTTTATGATCCATATATAGAAAAATAATTTAAAAAATCTGGTTTCTGTAACTGAAATGTTGACTTTTCTGTCAGACAAAAAACAATAAATAATAATGTTGGGTCTTGACACATGGTTTTGGGGGATTTCTGGTTCTTCATCTAAAAAAAAACTACTGCAGAAGACTTTATATTCTTCTGCTGTTTACAACAGTTAAGATTTTAGCTAGATATTCGATTTTGACAGATACATTTTACAATATTTTTTTTAAGAAAGTTTAACTAATTACTATTTCTAAAAGACAGTTGATTTTTTATGCAATTACTTCCCTGATTAATTGCTTACCTCAAAAAGATTTCTCCATTACATTCTATATAATTTTCTGTGAATGTATGAATATATACGATAAATGCCCAAACTGAATGACTGCTTAGGGGCTTAGGGCAAAAAGAAACCCCAAAGATCTTTCTTTGCATGTATAATGATTTATATATGATTATAGTAACAAAAACACACAATTTCATAATAATATTTTGAATTTTCTACATAAATATATCATCTTTGATTGTGTAGAAGTCATTAGGTCTTCATGGAAAAAAGAAAAGAAAAGTTGGTCTGGTTTGTAGAAGGGAACACCTTTAAACATCTAAGCAAATGAAAATGGATTATAGTCTTGAGAAAAGAGATTTATTTAAATATTTTCAGGTAAGACATTTTTACAATACAAAAATAAAAAAGGTGTTCCTCCAGGAGGTAATACTATTGTCAAAAAATATTTGTTAATGCTAATGCTCACCTCCCATGCAAAACTGTTTTCAAAATGTATGAAGGGCTGCAGAAACATACTGGAAATAACAACTTGAATATTAAGTCTAAATGGGAAAGGGAATAGGAAGTAAAAATTAGAGAATGATTGCCTTTCAATGTGCGTGACACAACAGACATCTACCAGTTCTAAAAGATGAAAGGAATTCAGATGGAAGTGCTTAATCAGATAATACAGCCCAAATTACTAGTAGATATAGAGGAAAAGAACAGGAATGTTAGAGACAGTGTGGCCATCAGAATATCAATCACTTACTGTATGTTTTTTGGTCCTGCCCAAAGCTGACACCTTACTGGGGTGGAATCTGTCAGACCAAAGGGAACATTTTGGGATATTTCATCCCCAAAGAGCAAAGCATGTTTCTGCTGGGGCTGATATCTAGAGACATGTTTCAAAAAGATGAGTATCTTTTTAAAATTCCTTCAGTTGCAAGCAAAAAAAGCTATAACACGGTCTTGGCTAAAGAAACTCCCTCCCTAGGTAGACCATTTGCAGGAAGTCATGGAGGAGATTCACTCTATGGAAAAACCTACATATCTTTAATGCATAAAAGGACATTCCTACAACAAACGCTGGACTAAATGGCTGACATACAAGAGCAAGGAAGCATAACTAAACGTAATATCTTAAGTGTAATTTTTCTTTTGTGCTTTTTCTTTCTATTTTACTACAAATCAGTTCCCCAAGTTATATGTGTGTTGTTTGTTTCATTGTAATGAAAAATGTTAAATAAAGTGTAAAAAAAAGAATATTTTTTCCACTTAATTTCCTTTTTTCAACATTTATTCTCTGCTGTTGTTTTATTAGAGTTTGTAAATTTAAAGGTCTTGCTTCTCCGAAAAGGTTGATAAAAACAACTATAAATATAATCAGCTTACTTTCCACATTCCCCCAGTTTGCCCTCCTTAAATTATTCCGTTTATATAATCCTGGATGCATGTCTCAACCTGCCGTGGGGGTGGCAGCAGTGACAGCTGTCACAAATCAAATCAAACCCTTAAAAAAAAAAGTGAGACAATATGTTTACCCATGCTGCTCAGAACATCCCGACTAGCATCTTAGCTAAAAAAAAAAAAAAAAAGGTTTAGGTGCTACATAAACAAACATGTTTTGTTTTTTCCATTGAAAGTCTGTTCATTTATTTCCTAAGAAGAAAATCTCTTTAATGCTACCAGTCTTTTCCCTTCTGAAAGCTCTGACACTTACCTAGGCTTTACTGACCACCTTTCTGGTGAATTGCTTTCTCAAATTGATATACTCGAATGTCCTTGAGAGATTCCCAAGAATTTTTTTCAGTTTCTAGGTCAAGAGGATATAACAAGCTGTACAGAGAAAAAATGTGCAAGTTTTAGAATAAAGTTTTATCCGCAACTTTTGACAACTTATCATTCCAGGATGTGAATAAATTAGACAGGCTGACACTAATGAGCACAAAAGTGCATTCAACTAACGGTTTGATTTTCCTGCCCTTCTTTAAAAATATGCTCTGCAGTGATGTAAATGCTTTTTCATTATCTGAGGCACTTATTGGTCAAGCTTGTCAGTGTGTCTTTGTGCTGTAATCCCTCAGTGACATAATAAAATAGCTTTAAATGGAGGCCAAGAATAACAATAACATGTAACTATTATGCAAAAAATGTTGCTCATGTCAAATACTGTATAATATCTGCTAATTTACATGTCCAGAATTCGTTAAGTCAAGGCAAATTCAGAATGACAGTCTGTGCTGCAGAGGTGTCTAATTAAAACAACAGTCAGGACCAACAGTGGTTTCCCGTCGGACTGTTTTGGGGAATCTGACGTGTTAGGAGACCAATTTCCTGCCAGGATAGAGACAAGCGCCTCTGAAAAGAAAAGGCAAGGATGACATCCAGGAGCTGATTAGCTCAAAGAAGAAATCAAAAACAATGGTCATGTTTTCGTCCTAGGCTGCAGGTGACTATATGATAAAGTTGTATAGCACTGAACAGACTGACAGGATAATGTTTACTTTGTCTGCAGTATATCAATGACATTCTGTTCATCCAAATGTTTTTTTCCCTTGAGAACAATGTCATTTCACACACCCCAAGGCACTGTTTCTGCTCTGGTAAGTGCCTCAAGCTGAAAGCTCACATAGGAGGCCTAATTTATTGATGTACAGTGATCCATGGAGACCTTGCTTTGCACAATTTACTCACCGTTCTAGTTGGATAAAACCACATTTTTGTTTATGACAGAACCCAGTCAATTCTGCATGTTTTCCTTGTTTAAATCAGAAGATGCTTTTTCTGTCCACATCTGTTAAATTTCTACATTAAAGCATATTTTTTCTGACTTCTAAATGGGAGTAGTATGTCACAAATAAAGAGGCCTTGTATAAAAAACAGTGTCTCAAACGAAAGCAGATAATCAAGACATATGAAAGGACATGAGGGAAAATTCCCTCTTAGAGCAGCAGATGTTTGTTCATTTTTAAGAATACAATAGAACATTTTAAATATTACTTGTACTTATTACCAACATTCTCATGACTGCATTGTCAAGTTATTCAATTACTGTAAAAAAAAAAAAATGTTAAGGATACCAGCCTATTTCATAAAGGAAATATCAATAGGTGACAAATAAATGTGCAAATCTTGATTCTAGAAAGGCACCTGATGAATATGATATCTATTTAAAGCAGGTGTTAGCTAAAAGAAAGGCATAAAACTGAGCCAACTGAGCACATTTTTGCACTTAATTTGATATATATATATATATATATATATATATATATATATATATATATATATA
>NW_015151504.1:224868-236844 GCF_000732505.1 Cyprinodon variegatus
TTGATCTTGTACATTTCCAAGCATTCCAGTATCCATGTATCTGGCATTGAGTCGTTGGCTTTCTTGTAGTCAATCCAGGCAGTTTTTTCTGCCCGGTCTTTCAGTCTCAAGTGACTGCTCTATCCACTGCTCTATCTATGACCTATGAGGGAGATTAAATAAAACATTATAATCTATACCAGCATTATGGTATGGGTAGGAAAACATTTTACTTTATTCAACACACTATAGACCAGGGTGAAACTGAAAAATGTTAATGCAGTAAAACTTTGTGTCAATTTCAAAACGTTTGGCTCTTTCTTTTGGCTGTTCTCTTCTTTCTTCCCAAGGTGAGCATCTGTTGGCATTTTTCTCTGCAACCAGTCCAAGGCAGATCTGTGTTCTTTGTTGCCCTTGCTGCTGTATTTGTATGCTCACTCAGATAACTCAGATATATCAGAAGCAAAAAGAAGCAATTTATCTGTTCATTGCCAAACAAATGGACATGTATGGCACTGAACACTTTAGACGTGTGCCAGATCATACAGATGTTCAGCTAAAGTAAACATCATTTTTTCCATTGTGAGAGAATTGAAATTGCGCCTCTAGGTTATTTTTCTGATCACTGAGTCATACAAGGGAGAACAAAATCAAAAGGATGGGAATTATTTACCAGTTTTTTTCCAGTCTGACAACAATTTAAAGAGAACCTTGCCCAGTTAAATATATTGGCCTAAATGTGCTGCAATCTTTACATTAACTTCAAAAATGTGACTTGTGATGCTTAAAAGCTCACAATTATATATGTTTAGTCCCATTTTTCACTCATGGATGTCAACATATCTTCACGTGTTCAATGCATGCTCCGTTGATGTAGTGCTTAGGTCTTACTGGACTGGCTGAAAACATAAAGGCTAAAAAAAATTGTTTAAATGGTGTTAATGTAGACAATTCCCCACATTCACTGCCTAAATGTTTCCGTGAGCCATTATACATGAGATATCTGTTGAAACAAACAAATGTGAACAGCTTTTTATCTACTAATTTCTATATTAGCTGGAGCTAACACTATTAGCAGAAGTTAATGTGAATTACAAATCACATTAGGAGATAATAATTAAGGTGACCAGATTTCTGAAATCAAATCTGGGGACATTTCCAACTCATAGATAAAAAAAAGTACATTTAATCAAAATGAAATTAAGAAACTGGGACAGTAATGGTTTTTATTTTTACAAATGTATTAATATTTAGACAACAAAAATGCAAGTTAGTACAATTTATTACAATAATACAAGTTTAAAAGCCAGGAATATATATTTATATATATGTATATAGATATAGATGACGGGGTCAAGGGTAGTTAGCAGTGCTTTCCGATTTTTGGAGCCTAAAGAGCTCTGCCTTCCCCTGAGGGGAGAGTGACATGAGGAAAAGAAATATAAGTATATATTTTTTTTCCTTTTCATTAGATAGGTAGTTGTCTCTTACTCCATCATTTTCAAATCATACAGATGGAGTCTGAGCTTTCCTGTTACCTACTCTTATTTTTCATGAGAAATGTTCTTATATCCAAACTGAGTTGTAGAAAAGCACACCAAAGCCTGAAGGTCTATGCTCATAAACCACAACCATAAATCGGGAAAAACAACTTATAATAACTAATTTTCTAAAAATATTATCTAAAGGTCACCAGTCAGGTCTAAAACATCTTTAAATGAACCCTTGTTGAACCCTGGATAACAACTGAACCAGATTAGTGGCTTACAAGGAATTTTTAATCCTTTTTTAAACATACTAGTAGTAAACCGTGGGCTTGTTTGACTTCTTTTTATTGATTACTGGACATGAAAAAAACATTTATCACTGGATCAGCTCAATCCAAATAAAACAAATTGATAAACACACTCACCATAACACAGGGCAGCTCCCTATTAGTTATGCCACTTTTACTTCTTCGTCTGTTTAAAAAGTAGTGCGCTCTTTTTCTTCTTTGTGTTTTATTTGCAGGTGAGATCCATAAGGATATTTACAGTCCAAAAAGCAGTGCACTATTTTCCTCATCTTTTTCTTAATAGCAGCGCAAGATGCTACTGTAACAGCTGTTTGTGCCCGTAACATGCTAATGCGCTTTTCTACCGTAATAACAGTCCTCACGCAACATTTCCTCCCCTCATTTGTGAAACGGTAAAATGTATAACCCTAACCCGGGAACATTTACGGGGACAGCTTTAGCCGGGGACAGGTAGTCCAAAACGGGGACTGTCCCCCCAAAACGGGGACGTCTGATCACCCTGATGATCATTGACTGTTCAAAGTGGCAGTGGCGCATCGTCATGGTTCAGTCATTGTAACACATCATTTTAATATATCTGAGAAAATGTTCTGATACTGATGTTAACCAAAAACAGCTTCAGTTAGAAACTGGAGCTCTTTGTAGCATAGCCCTCCATCTTAAGATTGTTACTCATTGCTGTTCTGGCTGGACAGAGCAAGCGCTAGTGTCATAATCTTGGTGCTGATGACTGGTTTTATTGGTCATTTAATTAATCTGCCTAGCTCCACCCAGTTTCTCATCACTGTTCCTCTGTGTCATCTTATTTAAGCCTTTGGTGAGAGTTTGCCTGAGCCTGTCTGTTTCTGTTCTGATCTGTTTGCCTGACCTGTCTCTGGACTCCTGCTCTATTCTGCCTGTTGACGATCCTGGAACTGCTTCCTGACACCGACCTAGATTTCCCTTCGGTACCTCTTCGGATCTCTGATCTTCTGGCCCAGACTCCTCTGAACCTCTTTGACACCTACTTTAACTTCAACCTCTGGTTAATCTTGCCTTCCTTCATCTGCACCATCTAATCTCCAGGCAGTTCTGCAGTCTTCAAGCTTTCAGCATCTGGAACTCTCTGGGCAGTGTTCCCTGCTTCGTGTTGGCAGCCATCCGGCTAGAATCCATCTCTTCCTCTGTGCACGGACTGAACTTTAAAACCAGGTTAGATACTCACACATCCGTTATCATCCTTCATCAGATTAACATGGTCGCTAACCTGTGTTTTCCTCCTGCAGAGGTTCCTGCCTTAGACGCCCTAGCTGCTCACTGCAGAATCAATGTTTTTAAATAAACTGACTTTTAAATATCTTACTGTCTGTCTGAATTCTGGTTCCTCTGTTCTGAGCTCTGACAGCTAGAGGACCTAGCATATATATTTAATTCATACAACATGGTGACGTCTGTTCGACAATATTTGAATCAGCTAAAATAAAAAAACAAGTTCACAGTATAACAACAGTGTTGTTTAAAGTCTATTGTTACAACTCAGTGTGGTTCCCTTTAACATAAAATAGAGTAAAAGTAGGTTATCAAGGTCTAATGTCAATATTTAAAGTTCAGAAACTGTACCGATAATGGTAAAAAAAAAACAGCATCATTAAAGGCTAATCAGAAAAAGAATTGCTTATATATAAAGAAAAAAACAACTCAAACAATTGAGCAATATGAAAACAGTACTATTGTGAAATGTATACTATAATCCAACAAATATGTTTTTAAGTTTGGAAAAGATATACATTGCCTAAGGAGATATATGATGGATCATTTATCACAGAGGTCCCAATACTGCTGAAAAAAATGTAATATAGTAAAGAGTGTAACACTCATATACAGTACTCTGTTGGACAGAACCAAAACACAGCAAACAACTTCTAATGCTTTTGCTAAAACCTCATTTCTTTATTTATTATTGTACTTTTTATTCTTCCCTCACAATTTTTACAGGTTTCTCTCTAAAAGGAGCACAGAAGAATAATTCTATCATTTCCAAGTACATAAATCTTCCAACTCTCTTGGAGCTCATTTAATTCCCAAACTTAGTTTTCTCATTCTCTTCTATAATGATGAGTCTGTACTTCTCCTTTTTTTCTCTAATTGCGGGTAACTTTTCACATTTAGTTATGATGATGTGAGTCATCCACAAAAATCGTGTTGCACTAAAGAAGCCACCGCATAGTTGCAAGACCACTAGATCCCTTTAATAAGGCTAATAATTTATCAGATAGTTGTTAGGGACTTGTTCCAGGAAAGATTGTTTTCTTTTTTTAAATTAATCTTTAAAGACTATAAATAAACAAGTATCAGTTTTTCCGCAGAAGCATTTAATTTCTTTTTTTTTGTGTGTAACTACCACAATTTTTAATGTGTTTGAGGGGTATTTTATGTGATAGACTAACAGTGACAAAGAACAAAGTGACTGGGAATCTGCTGTGAAAAAGATTCCTTTGGAATCCTTTTCTTCAGTAAGATGTATGGAGCTCAATAAAGGATATTCTTGGAGAAAAACGTAGTAAAGGGTCAAAAGATTTGGGATTGGGCATACAGTCAAATAAGCATACAATCAAAATGATCTAAATTTAAGGATCTCTAGTCCAGTCCTCAGAGTCATTAATTTGACTCAGATATTCTTTTAGCGTGAAGAAAGATTTTAAGTTTATTATTTATGGTTTTAATCCAGTCTGACCTGAAGTTTAACTATGTTTTACAAAAGAAAGGAAAAAAGGATTAGTCTGTAGATCAGGGGTCACCAACACTGTGCCTGGGTGCCTTTAGGAGTGACTCTTTGCCAAGCATCAGGTGCCCATGAGACTTTTCTATGGATAGCACAACTGAAATATCAGCTTAGTCTTTGTTTTTATTTTATTCTTTTGCTAATCTTTTTCATCACACATGCATTTTAGTTATTTGAAATCATGATATCTAAAAAAACACATAATATATTAATTATGCATTATAATTATGTGAAAGCTAATTCTTCAAGTGTGACTGGTCAACATTAGCGCTATGTATGCCTAAGCACCCATGAAGCAGGGCTGGATCTGTCATTGGACATACAGGACATATGCCCTGTCCTTGGCTTTCATAATCTAATCAAAAATGTATTTATCATTCATCATTTAAAGGTGTAGTAGGAGATCTTTTCTGACGCATTTTTTACCATGTGGCTTGAAGATCTCGCCACAGCCGCATAGCAGACAGTGTTATAGAAGGTCTGGACAGTGTTGGGAAAGTTCTCTTTCTACGTGAACTAGTTCAAAGTTCAGTTCACACATTTTAAAATGAACTAGTTCAGTTCATAGTTCATAATTCAAAACCAAAAAATGAACTAGTTCATAGTTCTTTTTTTTTTCATATATTGCTCAATTACACCATAGCCTACTGTAGAACCACAGACAGCAATTATTTTATCAGTTATAACTCTGAAACTGTGCGTCAGATTTCATCTTCCTATCCAGTTTTGAATCCTTATCCAACCAGGGTTTACATTAGCATTGAGGGGACAGCATTTCCCCATTGTTGCTTTAATGCTTTGTTGCTGTCCATTCACTTCACACTAGTAGCAGCTGCAGCTTTCACCCCTACAGTATATTCTCAAAAACATCAGGAAAAATGTGCTGCTTGAATGGTCTTTTTTATGAGTAATTATTAAAGGAAAAATAGGAAAGTAGTCTTTAAGGTGCAAATGTTTTTTTTTTTTGTTTTTTTATAATTTTTTCCATTTGAAATTCCATTTCAATACATACTAAAAAGGAATACTGGAATCCTGGAAAATTATACCAGGCAGGTTTAACAAACAAGTTACATGAATAGTAAAACCCTCAAGAACAGGGGTCTTCTATGTTTTCCAGACCAAGGACCAAACTGATGGCGAGATGGAGCGGGGACCCCCTAACTATATATATTGTATGAAATTGTGTCCTATAGTCACTCTATTACAGATGGAGTAATGTAAAGAAATTAATTTCTCCCTGGGATTATTAAAGTTTTTCTGATTCTGATTCCTGGTTGTTGTGAAGGAAACGGTGCCCAGCTTGAAAGAGCTCCTGTGTGTCGCTGAATGTGAGCATTGATGACTGAAAGACATCTTTTGTCTCCATTTATCTGTTTACTACAGTGTGTTGATTTCATGTTAATGAGTATGACATTTCAATTAGTGGGGGAAAAAATTGCAGGGGGGGAATATAAAAATATCAACTAACCATGCAGACCCTCATGCAGTACCTCCGTAGACCCCCTAGGGGTCGCGGATCCCCTGTTGAAGACCTCCGCTCAAGAAGATTTTACTAACACAAACTGAGGGACCAGGCTGAGGTAGGAATTTAAGGTTACTGAAGTGCGGATTTTTTTACTGAAAGCCGGCGGGAAAACTTGTTGCCATCATCCTCACCGACCACCTGGTCATAAAACTGTTTTAAGTGATCATACTGCTGCTTTGTCGCCTCCACGGTAGCCTCCATGCTGCTATGGCTTCCACGCCGCATTTTGTTTTGATGACGCACGCGGCTGTAGGCTACGACACTGGTAGCTGGTGTTGCCAGATTGGGTGTTTTTCCCGCTACATATTAAGGCCTGTTTACGGTGTGATTTAGCCGGGGTTTCGCCTGGAGGGCTCTATAGAAATCTGGCAACCTATTGAACGGAGCTGAACTGAGAGAGCGTGCCGTTCACACACCAGAATGAACGAGTTCACAATAACGTTCACCAGGCAGTAATGCAGTACGTTCAGTTCACGTTCGCCCAAAATATGAACGAGTTCATGAACTTTCGTTCAATGAACGCGTTCAGGCACAACACTGGGTCTGGAAGTGAAACGAAAAAAAAGGTCCCCGCTAGAGTGTGAAATCAATGAGTAATGTCCACCAATCTCAAAACAAGGTCCGTGGTCAATTATTGGTTCCTGACACATCAATCGGGGTCATCTGCTTCTCCCTTCCAAGCCAACCACTGTTATGTTTTTGTTAGCTCGTGTGACGAGCACTCGGTCTCGGCTTGTTTCGTTCTCGATCTCGGAAACATCCAAACACCTCAACAGACAGCATGCGCGTTCATGTGTTTTTAAGGCGTGGTTTCGAGGGGCGGGCTGCAGGGAGAGGCATGGTTGTGTATTTTCAAAAATATAGCTTGCTGGAACCGTTTTTCCAAGACCTCGTACGATCTCTACTGAAAAATCTTATCAATGGCCTTTTTTTTTTAACCTTTTACGACTTAAACATCATTTAATGAGCAGACTGACACCTCAGTAGTTCAGCACAGATGGATCTATAAGCCTGTAGCCTATTCTCCTGAATTTATTTCAGCTCGTAAGTTCCTGTGCTGTTTCTGTGGATGAGATGTCAAACACATCTGTATGGGTCCAATCTAGCAAACAATCTAAGCATTATATTGTTGATGGATTTTGTGGACACTCAGAAGGGACCGGCATCCAGCTAAACCCAGACAACAATGGCAGCTCGTTTGAACACTCCATCAGGCCTTTCAATATATTACTCTATATTAGATTTTTTCCACACGTGCTATAAATTCTCCTATGAGCAGCTTTACTTCATACAAATGGTCATAAACTACTCTTCATGTGTATGTTTAACATGTTAAATGCACAAATAAAGTTCCACAGCACCCTTATATATCAACCACATGAGTGCTCTTTTCTTCCCTGCACAGGTGTGGTTTGATTTCCACGTGCTCAGCCTCCTTCCTCTTCGCGTGAAGGCAGAGTAACAGGTTTCCACTCGCTCCTGTTTCCTTTTGTCATTTTGAAGGCATTACCCACCAGACAAAGCAACCCTCCTCTCTTCTTCCAACTATCAAAGCAACTTAATGCTAACCGGTTATCTTCGAGATTTGGAAGTTGTCAAGCAAAGTCATCATTAGATATAACATAGTCTGGATGAATACAGGATTTTGATGGACTATAGGGAATCCATTCAAAGGGGTTATAGATAACTATAAAAAATGTTTAGGTCAAATAGCCCTATAGTTTCTACTAGCTCTGTCTTTAAATAAACATTAACATTTCCAGCTCATGTTTGCTGGAAATGTAAAGTTTACCCTGGGTACCTTGGCAAAGAGTCACAACTCAAGATGAGGGATTTCCTGAAAAGTAGGGATCTTTGTCTGGCGAGCCGCCTACTAAATGATAATATGGTCAAAGGATTGAAATATACATTATAGATCATTTGGGATTGTTTGGGTGTGACTCTCCTAGGCCTCAGTAGAGGGCATCTGGAGACTGTTGTTGGGATGGCATCTTCCCTTACACCTGTGTGATTTCTCACAGGTTTATCTTGTTTTGCATCTTTAATGTATTTATTGCCCAGTCCAGTAAGGGTGATAAGTATGTTTCTTATTTAATCAGATAATATTTGGACTGTCATATATTGTATTTGAACACATGCCCTACTGACTGAGTGTTAGAACAACAAATGAAAGTGTGAATCATGGTCAAACAGTTAACTGGTTCTGCACATCTGCACCTTACAAATCATGGAGGAGTCTGAAATTTTCATAGGCAAAGACCCCTCCATGATTTCTTAATGGAAAAACTTGCAAAATATCAGGGTGTTCAAATAGTTATTTTCCTCACTGTTCTTATCTGTTCGCCTGACCTGTCTTCAAACCCCCCCGCCCGGATTCTTCTTGTGGACTGAACCTGGACATATTTCCTGACTTCGACCTGGATTATCCTACCTTCCTTTTGCCTGTTCTGCAGCCTTCAAGTCTTCAGCGTCTGGAAATCTGGAGGCAGCTTCTGCCTCATCTTGTCAGCCGACCAGTTAAAACCAACCTTGTTCTCTGGGCATGGACTGTAAAACCAGGTTAGTGACTCACGCATTTAGGATCAAATTATCGTGGTCACTAACCTGCATTTCTCTCCTGTAGAGGTTCCTGCCTTAGACGCCCTAGCCTGTGCTACTGCAGATCCACAGATTCAGGTTTTAAATAAACGTCTTTCGAATAATCCCACTGTCTGTCTTGCCTTGAATATTGGGTCCTCTGTTCTGTACAAAATGTACAAAAAATAAAAAATAAATAAATAAACCCTATAGAAAGTTGCAACTGTAATTGCAAAGAAATATGGCTCTATGATAGCTATAATCTTTGAAATTATATTTGATATAATGAATAGAATGGATTATATGAAAAGAATAAGTAAAAGAAGGCAAATGCAAGGATTTTGAAAACTTTTTTTTTTTTTTTTTACAGTGTCCTGTCTGGCGATGTGGCAATAAGAATAATTGTCTGGATGCCAAAAAGAGCCCAACAGATTTTACTTTGACAAGTGTAGCAGTATGGCAATTGCCATATTGCTCCACTTGTTTCATGCATATAAATTGCTTTATTATAATTATGCAGGGAGTTTTACAGTTTATATAGACACCGCAATGTAAATAGAGCAGAAAAACAGAAGAAGAAAAAGGAAAAAAGAAAAAAAAGATAAAAGATAAAAGAAAGAGGAGATAGAAAGGAGACATTTTTTTCAGAAAAGATGGAGTCCAGCAAACAAAAAAGCTAATAATTCTGATTTGCCATTTCAAAAGGGCATACACTCCTAAACAAAAAGGGCAAAATACTTTGCTCTCTCGCACCACTTCCCTCCTCCCCCTAAAT
The DNA here is from genome assembly GCF_000732505.1 of Cyprinodon variegatus. Taxonomy (NCBI): domain Eukaryota; kingdom Metazoa; phylum Chordata; class Actinopteri; order Cyprinodontiformes; family Cyprinodontidae; genus Cyprinodon; species Cyprinodon variegatus. The sequence continues at coordinate 234,281 of NW_015151504.1, forward strand.
ACTGCTCCATGGTTAGGCTCTATCAAAGGACACATCTTAAAAGATCATACATATGAGGTGGCAGAGAGGTCACAGTGTCTGTAGATATTCACCCAGTACCTACAGCATAGAGGCCAATAAGTTCCTTAAACATACTGAACATTCCCTGTCACAGTATTTATGTGACTTCTTAACCTTGAGGAAAAACTACTGTCAGAACTCAGATTTATACTGGCAGGTCAACTCACCAGCTTGAGTGTAATAAGAAAGTGATTGCAATCAAGAAAAATATCTGCTTGTTGTGTGCAGAAAGAAATTTTTCCAGAAAAAATATTGGCAACAAAGCCAAGATGAAAATGAACGTCCAACAGTGTGTCTCTGAGGGTTGCTGTTATAATTACAATAATATTCTCTGTGCCCAATAGTACTTTATATTCACAAAGCCAGATTTCAAACCCTCCTCCTCCTACTCCAGCAGCTTTTGTTCTCAGTCCGGAAATGCAGAATTTCAAAAAGCAAAGGCAACAACCTGATGGGAAATCACCTCAGTTCATGAATATACATGAGAATCAAACCAAGAAATTTTCTTGAAGGGCCTAAATGTACTAAGCAACTGCTTAGGAGGGCAATGCAGAACTTTACAAAACCATTCAAACAAGTTTTTCTTTTTCTTTTTTAGGGAGTTATGATTGTTGTTTACACACAAGATGCTTTTAAAACCAGAGAATTAAATACGCTTTAGTCAAAGACATGTAACCTTTTTGCCAGTCAGTAATAAATCAGACTAAACTGAAAATGTTTGGGAAATTTGTGGTAATTTTATTGAATATAAAATGTTTTGTCCTCTTTCAAGTCTTTAGAAATGCCCTTTAAAGCCATAGGGCCTGTATCAAATAATGTGGGTTTTCAACAAAAGCTCTTACAGTAGACATTGGAATCTTCCCAATTCCTATAGACTGACGTGGTTTAAGTGGGCCCTTTTTTTCTTCCTTGGAAAGACCCATATGTGGTCAAGCTCTACCTTCCTCGCTATGATCAACATTTCAAAACATGCTGACCTCTTAAGATATTAAGAGGTCAGATATTAAGATATTAAGAGCCTTTCTGTTGTCACTTCTAAAACAGTTAAACATGTAACTTTTTTTGTTTAAAGAAATCTGATTGTTTGAAGTGTTGCTTTAATATGTAGGTATAGATTTGCCTAAGTCTAAATGTTTAAAGGTATTCTGTAGAAACATTCAAACCGATCATCTTTATCATCTGCACTTTTCTAATTCATGTAGAGGAACATTTATCTACTGTTATAGACTTTTTGCCTCTAGAAATAATTATGCTCACCCTAAATGACTGAAAAACCTAATAACCCTAATGCTAAATGATAGAAAAACATTAATTGAATATGTCAGAATCTTATCCCCTGAAACTTTCCTTTTTTTTCTGCACAACATAATACTAGTTATGACCAACGCTCCACAAATTTTGTTAAAACATTCTTTGCAAATTAAAAATGCTGTAACTGTCACATTCTCTTTTGCTAAATCAAAAATGTTTTCTCTGAAACAGTCATTAAAGTTTTAAATATCAAATGTTTTAAAGTCACAGCAGACATTGCTGTGACCTTTCCTGACATACGATTAAAAGGCTCAGTGTTTTCAGAGGTAAATTGTAGTGTACTTAAGGGAAAAATGCTCTTTTGATTAAACATCCATTGGCTATGCTAAGCATTATTTTTTTTTTATGACGCATTAATTTAATTAGTCCCTGAATTAAAAGGATGATAACCTGTTGGTGCTTGTCATTGCAGTTAAAGCTGTCACATGTCACAGAGGATTAATCCAGCTTTCAACATTTAGCCAAGGAGTTAATGTGTGGGATGAATTAGGACAGGCTTAAAAGAAAATAGGGAGTGTGAATTCATTAGTTTTCAAGGTGTGTTACATGAATACCCAATAATTCATAAAAAACTTTGCTTTAAATCGTTCAAAACCATTGTTCCCATTAAGTCTCCTTTAGCCCCTTTCAGATTTTCTTTCAGTATTTCCAATATTAATCTTCCTATCAACTCTACCTACTTTGATTTCCTTGAAGAAAACAACAGAAGAATCTCAACACCCTAATGCTGCCACCACCTTGTTTCCTTTCACATGCGACGTGTTTGGGATGATGTTCCCTTATTCTTCTGCTATACAAAGGGCCTGATCTTCACAGAGTCAGGATAAGGTGCACTAAAATGTTGTCATGTGAGGTAAAGTCAGCCTTGTTTATCCACAAAGAATTATGATAGAAGCCATTATAGAAACATTATAACTGATTATAGTCAGACAGAACAGCACCTCACAAAGCTTCTACAGGTTACTGCGGCATGGGCCTCGAGCCAGAATGGCGGGGATGTCAAGTATATGGATTTCATTCAGACCTAATTTTGTTTCCCTACAAACAGTTACTGAAGTACTCCTCATAAACCTGAGTGAAGCATGTTGTAGGTGATCTACAAGGATTGGTGCACAAATATTAAGATCTGTAAATGTTTGGATCCTGCCTATTAACATGAGCAGATTGTGTCTTCAACATGCAGAAAGATAAGC
>NW_015151504.1:239314-240443 GCF_000732505.1 Cyprinodon variegatus
ACAAGGATTGGTGCACAAATATTAAGATCTGTAAATGTTTGGATCCTGCCTATTAACATGAGCAGATTGTGTCTTCAACATGCAGAAAGATAAGCCTCTAGGCCAGAGGTCTTCAACAGGGGGTCCGTGACCCCTAGGGGGTCCACAGAGGTACTGCAAGGGGGTTGCGAAAGTTTTGGTTGATTGGACTTTTTTTATATTCCACTAATTGAAATGTCTTTAAATAAACATTAACATGAATTCAACACACTGTAGTAAACAGATAAATGGAGGCAGAAGATGTCTTTCAGTCATCAATGCACACATTCAGCGACACACAGGAGCTCTTTCAAGCTGGGCACCGTTTCATTCACAACACCTGTCCCATCGACAAAGAATCCAAATCAGAAATACTTTAATAATCCCATGGAGAAATTACTTTAGTTACATTAATCCATCTCTAATAGAGTGACTATAGGACCAGTTTGATAGAACACAGTTTCATACAATATATATAAAATTAGGGGGGTCCCCGCTCCATCTCGCCATCAGTTTGGAGGTCCTTGGCCTGAAAAACATGGAAGACCCCTGCTCTAAGCCATTAGGTAGAGGTAATAATGATAAAGAACTATTTAAAAACATAATAACAATAATACTAATAGCCCTTTACATAGGTGTCCTAAATAACTCAAGTTAAATGTAAAAAATTAAACATGATAAAACATGAGAAAGTTTTCTTGCGTAACACAGAATCTGTCATCATCTTTGTACTCATCCCTCCTTTGTAGCAACTAAGACTGCAGATATTTGTGTGTGTCACTTTGCACCTGACTTTCAGAAAGATGCAAAACCTGCAGCTAAAGTTGAGTTTCACGTGGTATATTTTTGCATGAATTTGCACAATTTGGACACAAGCATATAATCTGTGTATTGATGTTCCACAAGCAAAAAAGAAAGGGTTTGCATATAGCACTGCTGATTTGAAAACGCAAATTGCTTTGAGCCTTCTTGAAGTTCTGCCCTGCCCCTACAGATGTTTGCATCTTTTTTGATATGTGCAAACCTTCTGAAGAGGAGCCCCACAGTGATTTTAACATGTTCACTATTCTTCTTTATCTGTTCAGCCTGTCTAGAACAGCCATTGGTTGGG
>NW_015151504.1:240929-242937 GCF_000732505.1 Cyprinodon variegatus
AGTCGGGGCTTGAACCGTCAACCCTTCAATTTCAGGGCAAACTCCTACATCCAACGCCACTGTCGCCCCCATATGTGCAAACCTTCTGAAGAGGAGCCCCACAGTGATTTTAACATGTTCACTATTCTTCTTTATCTGTTCAGAACAATCATGGTTCAAGATTGAGGCCAATGTTTTTTTGTTTTTTATTTGGCTACAATGCCAAAAAAAAAAAGAAGATGTCAATAGTTCAATGAATATCAAGTGAGCCACAAGATCCAGTTGCAGCTCTGGAACAGCAAGTTGACTCCTGATGTAAGATATAAAACCCAAATATCATTATAAGAAATCGATTTAGTACTGGGGCACTGGCCCTGTTTACGCCTGTCTAGAACAACCATTGGTTGGGACACCTTTCTACAAGATGGGCGAATAAAAGACAGATTTGAGAAAAACACACAAATAATAGTTTTCTTGTCAAGAGATTTTCCCACCAGAGTTGTAGGTTTCTACTACTCCGTGGGAGTTACAGAGGGCTTCTTGGTTGCACCTTTGACTGATCATCCCTTTGGTTGGATTCTCAGTGCAGGTTGGCGGCCATTTCTTGGTAGGTAATGCAGTTATCCTTGACCTGCCTGCTGCATTCCTTTGGGACAATGATGCTTTTTGTTATCTTATGTTCTTGAACTGAAGAGAAAAGCTTTTTTTTTATATATACTTTACCTACAAAGAAGATAACTTCTGAAGTTTCTACATATTTGTGAATTTCATTTTATGATGTTGGAGGATTGCTTAAAAATGGACAAACCACTTTAACAGGTTTATTAATACATTCCCCCAAAAACATTTATCATTTTCTGCCACAAATATTATTATTCTTCTGTCAGTGCTGGCCTGTCACACCGTTAATCATTTTAAATCTGTAGCAGTATCATGACACAATATGGAAAATATCAAGGAGTGGGAATACTTTTGCAAGGCAACCATAAGTGACCAACCTTTCTCATACTATTGAAAAACCATTTTGTTCAAATAGTAAATGATCTGTTATAAATGCTGCGTACACACCTGAGGTAAGACTGTGAATGATGAAGGTGTTGCTGAAAAACAAGTTAGTACTTATATTAACAGCTGCAATCCATTGTCAGTCACCAAGTGTTTTTGCAGCAGGGTGGGGCAGTGCCAAACAGAAGTTGTAGTCAATAGGTAAACATTGCCATCTTCTGGCTTTAAATAGCATAGCATTTTTAAATGTTTGGGATGATGGGATTTGTGCAGCTGTTAATAAAAAATATATCAAACACTCCCAGACTTGCCCTTTATTTACCCTAGCCAATCAGCAGACCAAATCATAAAGACTAGAAACTTAAAATGAACGTTGGAGGTTTCATTAACGTCTATTATGTTATCCTTTCATGTGATCTAATGATCTAAAAGTAAATATGTTGTTTTCATGTGACTGAGGATTAAAAAGAAGCAACTGCTCTATTCATTTTATTGTCTGAACTCCTCACAAGGGGAATGTTGCATCACATTTAATAAGCGGCAAAGTCCAAAGTGGGCGTTCAAGAGTTTAGATGGAAGGAGCTGCACTAACGATGTCTGTTAATGCTCAACGTATCCTAGCTGGTTAAGTCATGTCTGACAATAGTAGGTATTCACTGAAGGAAAAACGGGCTCACAAGTTCCCTGTGAAGATTTTTAAAGTCTTTCTAAAGCAGCTAAAAAAAAAACTCGTGAAATAGCACAAAGTTTTTATGAAAACCTAAACCTTACAAAGGAAAAATTACAAAGACAACTCCCTCTAACAAACTGTTATAAGCATCTGATTTTCACCTGAAATGGAGAAACTGTATTTAGCACCATGGGCCTGTAGTAACACATGAGGTCAGGGAAAGAGGGAATGGTAAGGTTTATCAAGGCTGGAATTTTCAGGGAAAAAAACAACAAATGCTTTTGTCTATTTATACTTTTTTGGAATAAGAAATTACTATTAATACTTCATGAAAAGAAGTATTTTATATCAATT
>NW_015151504.1:244347-244923 GCF_000732505.1 Cyprinodon variegatus
CACTTTATAAATGGTAATGTTCATTTCACTGTTGTAAACTGTTCACACTGTTAAAAGCTGCATGCATCCAAATTTCGTTTTGTATAAACTCTGTGCAAAAAAAATTAAAATAACGTTTGTCTAAGTCTAAATCTAACTTCATAAAGGAAAGAGATCACTCATCTAGTAGTAAAATCTGTTGAATGAAAAAGTAATAAAGATAGACAAGGTAACAGCAGCAAACCCCCTTCCATACACCTTGTTAAGGAAACACCTCTAAACAACAACAAAAAAACAAAACAAAAAACTTTTTTTTGTTGTTGTTCTTGTTGTTTAGAGGTGTTTCCTTAACAAGGTACATATTGTAAATAATAACCCGGTTGTTGTCTGCACATGAATAAGTATTTATAGAGATAGCAGAGAAAAAAAGGTGTGGTCAGTGACATTTTTATAAGGGTGGCCAGGCAATAACAAATGGATACTGAGGGCTGGCCAAAAGCGGATAGGCACCAGAATCTCCTGGTGAATCTACACTGTTCCAACAGGAAAATTAACAAGCAAATCATCCCTATTTTCTAAATAAAGAAAAACTATACT
>NW_015151504.1:246200-250706 GCF_000732505.1 Cyprinodon variegatus
ATTTCAAACAGGCTGGATTGTATCAAAAGGATTAACTCTGTAAAGCTGGTCTCTTTTAGGGAAAGTCTCTGTATGTTATTTGATAAATTAACATACTCCCACCCCCAGGAAAGCTGTGTTAATTTGTATCTTCTAAATCCAGACAGGGTTGTTGGACTGGATGCTTATAGGTGCTGCGTGTGAAGGAGAACCACCGCCCTGCCTCAGTGCATCTCGCTAAAGCCAGCCTAGACAGTTAAGCCAGCCCTCACGCGTTTTTTTTTTTTTTTTAAGGTCGCACAAACACTAAGAATTACGGTAGTGAAGCCTATGAAAATGTTTCAAAATAAGAGATGCATTTTTACACACTATATATAAATACTTTTTCTCATTTTTCTTTCTTTTTTTTTTTTTTTTTACAAATTTGAAATAAATTAATTATTTCTTCAGCTTTATGCTATTTTTTTTCGTGTGTTTTGACAATAAATACCTTTACCCTTTTTATACCAACTCTAAAACAAATGGTAAATGGTAAAAGTAGTCACATGACAGATGATGCCCTCCATGTGAATTCTCAAACCCCAACTAAATCACATGGAATATCAAAAATGAAGCCCATCTAAAGCTGCACTTTTTCTTTGTGCAAAGTTGCTGTCGATCTTGTTGCTAAGCTATATGTTTTTCGTAAATGGTTTGAATCCAGAATGAGAGCTGAAAATCTCCAATTGTGACTGAACCTCGTTGATCTTCACTTTCAAAATTAAAGACATAAAATCCCTTCATATAATCCCTTTGACCTAAGTTGTTAATATTGCTGCTAAACTATTTGTTTTCTGTGAAAGCTTCCATTTGGAAAATTTTAGTCGAACACCTCCAGATTTGACTCCTAAATATTCATCCAGATCTGATGTGGAATTAAAGGCCATCAAAATTAAACCCAAGTTAGGGTTATGCTGAAATTTTACACTTAAAAGCACAGCTGTGCTATAAGACAATCCACCCTTTCTGATGCTGTTTGTCATATAGAGAATATGACACAGAATGTAACTCTACACCGAACTCTTGACATCCTTCTTTTCTGAAAAACAAGGCTGCGATCGCTGCTCTAACCGTGAGCCTGAAACCACCTTTTTATCTGACCATACCACAAAATGGAGCCATGCAAGATATTAATGTTAATTTTGTACTACAAGATACTTTGGTCTATTTATAATTGAGCAAATTATAAATTGGTCAGTTATAAGGGTTAAAATATTCACTGTCATGTTTATTGTTAAGTAGGGGTGTGGCGGCCTAGTGTTTAGGGCATAGAGCTTGGAATCCTGAGGTTCAAGAGTTCGAGTCCCACTCCCACAGACTGCCACTCTGGGTCTCTTAGCAAGACCCTTAACCCCCAATTGCTCCCCAGGCGCCCAGCAATGGCAGCCCACTCCTCCCCAAGGGGATGGTTAAAATGCAGGTAAATATCTCCAATGTGAGATGAAGAAAGTTCAATTATTTATTATTATTATTATTATTATTAACACAAGAAAAAATAGCTTAATAAATTATTAACTAACTGATGTCAAATATGTAAAAAAAAAAAGAAAGAAAAGTATGAGGGAAAAGTATATATGTCAAAATTACTCATCTTATTTTGAAACATTCTTAGGAGTTACTACCGTAATTCTTAGTATTCGCGCGAACTAAAAAAAAAAAAAAAAATTCAAACGTAGAGGCTGGCTTGGCCGCTCGGTGTCAGTGCGCCTGCGCTCCTCAGAGCTGTTAGGGCTTTCTTATCTTTCTGCCTGGCAATGGCTCCAAACATATATACAGTTCACGATCAAACGTCAGAAGTCATTTTTTTCCTACTGGCAGATGAAACTGAAGCAAAATCTCGTATGCTTGGCTCATCAGAGGTGGAAAGTGACGGTCCAGGTAAGGGTTTGGTTTTCTTATGTCTTGGTGTGTTTGTGTTCTCATCCTGGTGAACCGCGTGAGTCACCACCTCTTTTATGTCTGTCGGAACTAAAGTTGCTTTGTCATTGGAGGTTAATTTCCATTAACTTTCCATTTATTCTAAATTGATTACTCCTGAATATCAGCTGTTTAGATTGTCTCTAATTTTAAGACAAAGGGAAATGTCTTTAACATACTGACATCATACAGACTGAACAATATGAATACCTGTCAAACGGTGAGTTGGTTCCCCCTCCTTTGGACTCCCAAAGACTCTTTATATTTAACAAAAGTCACCATTACTAAAACCCACAGAAGGCTTTGAGTGAGATGAAGATATATATTTTTTTTTCATTCCTATCAGAATCAGAAAGGACATTATAGGCCAGGTTTGTGCTCACAAACTAGGAAGTTAACTTCAGTTTTCCTCAATCATATCAACCCTGAATTACTATTCACTGCAATGTAACCATGGGCATTTTGGAATATCCAATTTATTTTTTCAAAACTGTGTTTTCCAAGAAATATTTCACAACAATCTGTTTTAATTGTTATTGTCATTGCTCATTTCTATGTGCTTTCATTTTCTCTCACATTCCTCCTGCTGATAGATGGACCTTTCCCAGGTAGGGGTTATTCTATTCTTTTCTATTCTTTTCTATTCTATTCTATTGAGGAATGCACTGATCGATCTGCCTCAATTTTCTTAATTTTAGGAGATCGGTCATCGGCCGATACTTTCTACAAAACAAACTATTCAATTAGAATCTTTCATGCATTTAGATCTAGAATGTGTTATGTGAGTGTTCCCTTTATTATTTTGAGCAGTATGTATTAACCAGCCTAAAGTCCTATTTTAACATAAATGAAGTCAAATAAAAATTGCAACACAAGAAAAAGATACTATTGCAAAAATGTCCTTAATATATTTGCGGGAAAGGTGCTTTGATTAGATGTTGTTCAAAACATTCTGCATAAATTGTTGTTCTGGGTGAAATTTAAGGCCTCCTTTAATTAAGATGCTTATTAACAGGTTTTTGTTTTTATCTTTTAGAAGATGATTTCGACCCGGTTTTAGTTGCGGATAAGCTGAGAACTGTGGCTGATGCTCTGAATGAAGAAAAAATCAAACCTCTACTAAAAGAGATGAGCAAAGCCGCTGCAAACGAGGTAAGTTACAGTATCACCATAGTGGCGTCAGCAGAAATAGACTTAATTATCTATATTTCTGACTACTCTACCAGTTATAATGGACCATTTTGCTCCTAAGTAAAACATGTTTTAAATTCATAAACAAGAAATTAGGCTTCATGCCCCTATGAGTCTGTATTGTTTAGCAAACACTAAAGGTTATTAGAAGTTCCTATTTTTGACCTTTATGTTGCCCTGTATTCGTCTGTAAAAGCCAGAAACCACTGATATGAGTGTAAACAAAAGCTGCTTTTATCAACTGTAAATCAGTGCATTCTGATCCTAATCTCTCTAATATTTGTCATGCTTTAACAAGTATTGAATTTAGCTGATGTTCATTTTCTCTTAGACAACTAATAAATGAGAAGATGCAAAACCAGCTTTTAGATCATTGGAGTTTTTATGCATCATTAGCAATGGCTAACTATTTATAGTGGTAGCAGATGCAGCTTCACATAGCGTGTTAAGAATCAGCATAAAACAGAACCTGATTATCGAGTTGACCTTTAAATTGGCTTCATTGTCTTTGAGTCTATCAGACTCCTTCACAACAAGATAAAAGCAGTTCTGAAACAGAAGTCTACTGTAAGTGTTTTTACTTGAGATATTAGATCAGATTTCTGATGGGCTACCAGCATTTCCAAATTCAGCATATTCCATGATGGACAACCCCTTCCTTTACTTTAGAGATCCACAGATCCAGTTTTATTTTTTTCCCATCAAACCCTACACCGATTGAGCTGAGAATATCAACAGATGCCTGATTTGATATCACTGTTGAAAGACTGTAACATATACCATACCGTGTTAGTAAAGGTACCAGACTTGATGCTAACATTATTTAAAAAAGGTAACTTTGGCTACGTTCACACTGCAGGCCTTGATGCTCAATTCCGATTTTTTTGTGAAATCCGATTTTTTTGCGTTGCCATTCACATTTCCAGATATATGCGACTTGTATGTGATCTCCTGTGTGCGCAGTAGAGGACGCAATGACGTCAAAAGCCATCACAGCTTCGCGTTTACGGAGGTAAACATGGATGTAGTGCTGGAGCGAATTCAGAGATCTTTCCAAACCATAAAACCTCAATCTTTTCAAGATGGCTAAAAAAACAATACTGCTCTCCACATCATCATCCGCCATGGTGTTTGTTTTTCTTGGCACTTCTGTGTAACAAGAAGCAGAATAGTGACCTATGTCGGGTTATTAATGGCGTTGAGGTCGGTTGAATGCGACCTGACCGTCACACACAGGTCGCATCTGAAAAGATGAGATTCGTATCGGATCCAGGACCACATAGTGGCTGGGTCTGATTGGAAAAAATCGGTTCTGTGTTGTTCAGACAGCCATGAAAAGATCAGATCCAGGTCGCATATGGGCCAAAAAAAATCGGATTT
>NW_015151504.1:251535-272168 GCF_000732505.1 Cyprinodon variegatus
GTACTCCAGTTGTTCAGCATGGGGGTGAGTAGAAAATGAAGGCTAATCATGTTTTGGGTGTACTATTCCTTTAAAGGCCCTTTACCTGATTTTATTTTAATATCTCTGAGAGAAATGCTTTTAATGGTATATTGTGTGGCAGAAGAAGTATGGAAGTGTTATTAATGCGAGAAAACTTTGGTGCCTTGCTAATAAAACAGGATTATTCTATTAATGTTCTTGAAGTAGCAGTAATAAAAATGTATTTACCCCAGGCCGTAGATGCAGCATTCAGCAAAGCTGTGGAGACCATTTGTAAATCGTACTCCTGTAAGGGTGCTGACGTCGCCCCAGAGATGCAGCTGATCAACGCCACTGTGGCGTTAGGCCTCTATGTGAAGAAGGTCTCCCCAGATCTGAAAAGAAAAGTGCAGGGCGCTATGACTAACTTCCTCAACAACCGCGTCAGCGCGTGGGTTGTTGAGCAAGGAGGTTGGGTACGTACATGTATAAATATTTGTCAATGGTATGCCAAGAATTTATTGCTCTGAAGCATTTTTTGACTCTGTTTACCAGCACTCGTTTAGGAAAGTTTCTTTTACTTTTTGCCTTCAAAAACATAGACTATATTAAGCTACTGGACAGGCCTGTTGCAAAAAAAAAAAAAAATCCTATGATTCTTTATGACCATCACACTTTCTAATGTAGATATATTTATCTGTTGAACTTCCTCTTTCGTGTTTCTATTTCAGTATAATACACTCTACTATTTTATAGTGATTTCAGTCTTTAAAATTATTAATAAGAACAGTTAAACTGATGACACATAATATTTCAGAAAGAACTATCCAAAACAATTAGAATTGTAAATAAATCAGTTTTTTTGTTCTGTTTTCTGTTTTTCAGGATAAACTACCAATCTCCAAGTAAATCCATCATCAGGAACTCAATATTCAGTTGTGGAAAAGCTGGGACTGAAATAAACTACTGTGAAACAAACAAACAAAAAAAAAGTACATGCAAATACAAACCAGATAATGATATTCTTCTAAATGTTTTCCAGCTGAATGTCCTGTACAGCTCAGCTGAGAAATATGACAAAAACATAGGTGTGGTAACCAAAGTGGAGGTGAAGCTGAGAAAATGTTCTCCACCTCATTGTCAGATACTTTAAAGCTTTGGTATTTAACATGTGGAACACTAAAGCTAAAGAAAAGAGCACAATATTGCCACCATCTTGATTCCTTGTAGGGAGTTTTTTTATTTTTTGTTAGTTTTGTCGGATAAAAGATTTCTTTCAGTTTTCACGGGATGCTGATGATGATGATGGTCTTTCGTATAAATCACAGGAACTTGGCTTTTTACGAGCTGCTTTTTAGAACAACTTTGTATCTTACAGCTGCGGTTTCTTAAGAACATCAAAACAATTTTTATCCCAAAAAAAAAAAAAAGACATTTTCGAAATGATTGTTTTGTTTTTCCTTTCGGAAATAATTTTTTTTTTTTCATCAGAATACAGCTGCCAAACAACCATTTGATTTCCACTCTCTCTGTATGGGAGTCTGGATCTACCCTACAGAGTCTGGACTTCAGCCTCTAGTCCTGGACATCTATTATTCTAATTTTTTCTTTAAGGGATTTTAATTTTCTTCATATGTCAAATTAATAACTAATTTCTAACGGTGTTTTATTTTAAGTTTTATGGTGTAACTTGACTTGAAAAATGATTTTTCTAGAATATTTAATATATGTGCTGATGTGGCACATTGTTCCTAGAACATCCACATCAGTCTGACTTTAGCACTTATTTTAGATTAAAAAGATTTTTTTCAAGATTACTCATATTGGTATAAGGTGAAGTAAAAATTTCTATGCTTTAAAGGGTTTTCTTTTTCTCAAATAAAAACTGAGCATAATATGGGTAATAAGGGATTTTAAGCTACTGGCTTTTTCTTTTGTTTATTTCTACTTTTCTTGCATTGTTTGCCATGCAGAATAATGTCACCATGTTTTTACCACTAGTTTGTCGACTACAGGTGAATGATTCTGTGTCTCAGGTAAAGAGGACAGGTTTACATCTGATCGAGCTCATGAACTCCAAGCTAACAAATGTTTGAAAACGTCTATGTAGGATCTGGTTTTGCACTGTTTCTCTAGCACCATTATGTTTTTTTGTAATTTTGTGATGATGATTAAAATGAAATATTTATGTTATGTCCCCATCAAATGATTTGGTGTAATAAAAAAAAAAAAAAAAAAAAAAAGAATAAAAACTACCATAAAAGGACTAAGTAATAAAAAAAGAAAAAGAAAAAAAGAACAGATGTAGCATGAGATGGATGGAAGCCACTAGATGGCAGCGTTGCGTCGCGTTTTATCAGGGCACATGTTTCCACCATGTTGGTTTGACAGGCAGATGTGTTTGTGACATGATGACATGAGAAAAGCATGAACCACTCAACCACTAACCTGTTGCAATCTTCAGCCTGCAAATTCTGCTTCCCTCACCAAGAAGGTTGCATGGAGGATCCTTTGTCGTTCCATCATGTAGAAATTCATCCTTCAATGAATGTATTCTTTCTAGGGTTGCAACTAACGATTATTTTGCAAATCAAATAATCTGTTGATTATTTCCTTGATTGATAATCTTATAGCAAAAGGTCCTTTAAAGACGACCTTTTATAGAATTAAACCAGCTGAAACTAAAACATTTCTACTTGAGGAGTTCTTGATAGAGCATATTGACAGATGAAAATGTTTGTTTTACTTTAATGCAAAATGCTTTTATGTTTTTTTTTATTATTTTGATTTAAAAATATTCCTCGTCTAAGTAGGTTGCTCTGTCAGCTAAAGGCATGTTTTAGAGTCTCTATTCTCCAGTTAACGATTAATCGATTACTGAATTGGTTGACAATTATTTCAATAATCTATTAATCACGATTGATTTGATTAACTGTTTTAGCCCTAATTTTCATATTAAGTTTATCAAGAAAATTATGAAGGTGTTTGTATCACAACAAGTGACAGGTAGTTTGTGAAATCAAGTATTTTGATAGTGAAATGAACCTAATCCTGCAGGTATTTTATATAAATTCAACCAAGAGCTTCTCAAAATGCCCACTGCTGTCTGAAAATTCCCCCTCTGATCAGATTCTCTCACACTTGCACACTTTCTCACATCTGGGATGGGCTAAAGCTCATCTGATGTGACTTCATTGGTGCCGTTAGGTCCAAATTTAAAGGATTAGCTGCTATGTTGGCTGGATGCAGCTGAAAGATAAAACTACTAACAGCTGCCACTTATTTCCTGAGGGGGCAGGTCATCAAAACCTTCAACTGACTACAAAAAAAAAAAAAAAGAACTTGCAGCGAGAGCTGGAAGTAACGATCTTTGAGGATTCTGTTTTTAAAGTAGGGATCATACTAAATGATGAAGGGCATCCTGCTTTGTATAAGACCTGCACAGTTACCAATTAAAGCCTAAAGAAAATGCATATCCCATATATGATTACAGCTAAAATCAAAAACCTAAATGCTGCAAATACCGTGCTAATAGTGAAGCCTGCCAGTTATGATGCTGCTAGAAAAGCTGCAAAGAAAACCATCATGCCATCTGTGAGAAAAATGAAGCTTTGGGCATATTTGTTCCTTAAACAGGTCGATGACCCCAAACATTACTAAAGTTCACTAAGACTTTTTTCAGAGAAGGTTCTGAGATTCCAAGTGGACATCGTAGCTACCTGACTTCAGCTAGCTGATTTAAACGCTGTTGAACATCTCTTGGATTCGATAGATTTATTTAATAAAGGATTTGTAGAAATACTGCTAGAGGCTTATTCCTGGCCATCAGAGGTGTCAAGTAACAAAGTACAAATACTACGTTACCTTAATTAAATAGAAATTTTTGATATCTATACTTTACTGGAGTAATTCATTTTTACATATTTTACTTTCTACTCCTTACATTTTAAAAATAGACTAATTAGTTTTGTTGAATTTAAGCTCATTTTCATGATGGCCTGTTGGTATTTAAAAAAAACAAAACCCGCCAAAATCACTTTTTTCTTTAAGTCAAATAATTTCTTCTTGGTTGGAGATTTTCAAGATGGTGCAAAGTTACACTTGCTTTTAGTTATAAAATTAAGAAAATTAAGTATAAGTAAAACTATCATTCAGAAAATATTATATAGTTATTATATAGTCAAGTAACGAAGTACAAATACTTTGTTACTGTACTTAAGTACACTTTTTAGGTATCTATACTTTACTCCATTACTTATTTTTCTTCCTACTTCTGGCGTCTACTTATTATATTTTCACACAAGTATCTGTACTTTCTATTCCTTACATTTTTAAAACAAACATTACTTGTTTCTCGTGGCTTCGGTTTAATGTTTATAAATATTTATTTCATGTCATGTGCTCCATCCAATGCAGATCATTGGCTCCATCCACATCTAGTGAAAACTAGTGTCATTAGAGGAGTCATATAACGCAAACACTCATTGGTTAGCTAAAGGAAATCATCAGAAACAAGCAGGTGTTCTTCAAACTGTAAACGTGAATTGTCTATGCCATGCTACAATGTAGGATTCAGAAAAAGATGTTGAAATGTCTGAAAGGTCGGACACAGGCGAAAGCGTATCAGGAGATGGAGACCAACAAGACCTCCCTCATCCTTGGCTCTATCTCTAAGAATTTTTCAAAAATTGTAGAAAAATTGAGCTTTCAATTCATATAGTGGCATCTGGCTGTCTTTTTTTTTAAGGTTACTTTATACTTTTATACTTTAAGTAGTTTTTGGAGCACATACTTTTTCACTTTTACTTGAGTAAAGAGATCAAGTTGGTACTTTATATTTTACCAGAGTGTTTTTGAACTGCAGTATCTATACTTCTACTTAAGTAACAAATATGTGTACTTTTGACACCACTGTTGTGCAGTAAATACAGTATATAGTTAATGTCCTTAACTATTTTTTTCCTGCATTACTTTTGCTTTTATACTTTTAAGTAGTTTTACAAATGGTACTTTTTCATGTTTACTTGAGTAAAAAGCTGAAGTTGCAATTCTAACTTCCTCAAAGTGTTTTTAGACAGCAGGATTTATACTTTTTCTTGACTAATAAACATTCATACTTTTGACACCTCTGCTGGCCATGAATTATATTTACTGCAGGTCTGAACAACAAACAAGTGCCCTGTTCAAGACTAAATACCTTTTAGAATGTAGCAGTCATATAAAGAGGGATTATGTGTTAAATTTTGAGTAACTACTCATGATATTAGATGTGTTAAACTATTCAAGCTGTTCTTATTTGATTTTTCTTATTGCAAACGGTTGCCTGTGCATTACAGAGAGGGTGGAATTATTATGACTTCAACTGAAACCTGCTGTTTTCTGACTTATTATTCACACTGAGAGGTTCAAACATCTGGGTAGTTTCCCATGTCAGCGAGGGAGGATGGGAGTGAACTGAATTCATAAATACAGGAGAAATTCGTACTCCTGCTTTTGACACAGAGCATACACCTCACACATACTTGTATTTTTATTTAATGATGGTGCAATTGGTAGGAATGTTACAGCAAAACAGCATCCTGGGGTTGAAGCCTAGCCTTGTTTTTTTCCATGCACACCCACTCCTTTCATGCATACTCATTTTCCCTCCAAAGGAAATATACTTTAACAGCTAATCACCCTTCGATATGGGTGTGTGGAAGCATGGATGTTTCTCTGTGATGCACTGCTTATCTGTCCTCAGACTCTAACCCAGCACCAATGGAGAGGGGCAAAGATACATGGGATTAAAGAATTGATTGGATTGGAATGCAGTTATTAAAATATCACCAGATACCAGGCAATCTTATATATAGCGCAAAATTATTCGACCCCCTTAAACTTTTCAAACTCTTTTGATATTTCAGGCTTCAAACATAAAGATATAAAATTTTTATTTTTTGTGAAGAATCAAAAACTAGTGTAACACAAACACGAAGTTGAACAAAATCTATTTCATATTTTAACCTTTTTTTTTTTTAACAAATTGAAAACTGAAATGAATCAGCCCCTTTACTTTCAGTGCAGCAAACTCTCTCCAGTCGCTCAATGAGGGTCTCTGATTAATCCAATGTTGACCTAAATGACCGGTGATGATAAAGAAAATACACCTGTGTGTAATCATGTCTCTGTATAAATGCACCTATTCTGTGATCGTCATAGAGGTTTTTTTTAAAGTGCAGAAAGCATAATGAAAAACGAGGATCACACCAGACAGGCTATAGATAGAGTTAAACCTGGATTTGGATACAAAAAGATTTCCCAAGCTTTAAACATCCCAAGGAGCACTGTGCAAGCAATAACATTGAAATGGAAGGAGTATCAGACCACTGCTAATCTACAAAGACCCGGACGTTCCTCTAAACTTTCATCTTAAAGAAGAAGAGGACTGATCAGAGATGCTGCAAAGGCCCATCATCGCTCTGGATGAACTGCAGAGATCTACAGCTGAGATGGAAGACTCTGTCCATGGGAAAACGGTCATATACTTCACAAATAAGGCCTTTATGGAAGAAAGCCATTTCTTGAAGTTTTCCATTAAAAAAAAGTCTAATTTAAAGTTTGCCACAAGCCACTGGGGAGACACAGCAAACACGTGGAAGAAGGTGCTCTGGTCTGATGGAATGAAAATCAAATTTTTTGCAACAATGCTAAATGTTATATTTGACATGAAGGCAACACAGCTCATCACCCTGAACACACCATCCCCACTTTCAAACATGGTGCTGGCAGCATTATGGTTTGTGGTTGCTTTTCTGCAGCAGGGATAGGGAAGAGGGTAAAACTT
This sequence comes from Cyprinodon variegatus, assembly GCF_000732505.1. NCBI lineage: Eukaryota > Metazoa > Chordata > Actinopteri > Cyprinodontiformes > Cyprinodontidae > Cyprinodon > Cyprinodon variegatus. Next base: position 258,362 of record NW_015151504.1, read on the forward strand.
GATGAGAAGATGGATGGAGCCAAATACAGGAACATTCTGGAAAAAAGCTGTTGGAGTTTGCAAAAGACCTGAGACTGGGAAGGAGATTTATCTTCCAACAAGACAATGATCCAAAACAGAGAGCAAAATCTACAATGTTAAAAACATATCCAAGTGTTAAAATGGCCGAGTCAAAGTTCAGACCTGAGTCTAATTGAGAATCTGTGTAAAGAACTAAAAAATGTTGTTAAAACAAATGCTCTCCATCCGACCTCACTGTTCTCCTGCTTTTTTGTAGGGAAGAATAAGCAAAAATGACAGTCTCTCAATGTGCAAAACTGATAGAGACATACCCCAATCGACATGAAGCTGTAATCACAGCACAAGGTGGTGCTACAAAGTATTAACTCAGGGGGGCTGAATAATTTAGCACCACAAATTTTTCTATTTTCTTATTCTTTAGAAAAGTTTAAAATATCCAATAAATTTAGTTGCACTTCATGACTATGTTCCACTTGTTCATTCTTCCCAAAGAATTACAATTCTAGATGTTTATATTTGAACCCTGAAATGTGGCAAAAGGTTGAATAGTTTAAGGGGGCCGAATACTGTCGCAAGGCACTGTAACATAAAAGGAAATGGTTTTATCCTAAAACTAAGCAACTCCTTTTCAGAAGACTTTCCTGACTCTTAAATGTATATTAAACTTTTTTTTATCAGTAATGTGACAAGACAGACTATACTTTGTGAACTCTATGCTAATCACATTTTAAATTACACCCCTATCAATTTTTCAGTTGCCATAATTTCCCTTTTTTCCAAAAAGTCAGAACGGTCATCTGGAATAGATTGACTTTATATTACAATTCAGACTTAAAATGACCCGGTGGTGACATTTTCTAGCTACCAGCTATTATTCTAATAATATATCTGTCTGTTTCAGTCTAGCAGTCGGTGAAGCTGAAGAAGCAAATAAAGGTATTTAGGTAAAATCACCCTGTTAAGTCAAAACATTAACTATAACTACAACAAACTATATTTAACCATACAAAAAGAAATTAATATAATAAATCAATCGACAGAGGGCTTTTTATGTTAAATGCTATTTAATTAACGAGGTTCATTGGTTATTATTTGCATTAAATGAACCCAAAGAGGGATAGTCCATAATTGGTCAGCAAATGATCCCAACCTGGACTGTTGTTCAGACATGAGCATGTAGAAAGCACTCTCCTAATTGGTTTAAAAATCTGCCAGACTATTTATGCAAAAAAAAAAAAAAGGTATTTACACGCATGCAAGGGATTTAATTTTATTACTCATAACAGTGCACAGTGTTATGTACTATTTTATTCAAAACATTATTCTCAATCTTTGGCTTCATTTCCCACATACTTTGTTTAGGGAAAGTAAACCTACTGGACCCATATCCTGATAGCATACTAACATAACTTAACAGTGTTCATAACCCACTGCTCTACATGAAATAACAGGTAGTAAAACATGCTGTCACTGATGTTTATTCCATGTGTTCCTGTAACTTCAAAACCGCCCCAGAATAAGTAATAATTTCTCAAAACAGAGCCTGACCTATTAAAAACGCCATTTATATATCAAATAGAGTTTATCTTGCCTTCGGAAGTTGATCCTCTCTTCCTGAAGAAAAAATCCCAGCCAGTTATTGAAAATCCAAACAAGCTTTCATTTCATCTATAAAAGCCTTTACTGGTTATTTTTTTCCTCAATAGTCCTAATATATTTAAACATTGATTCAAAATAATGACTTATTTTGTTAAACAAGATTTTAAAAATGATATTGATAGAATGGTATGAAAACAATGTAACAGCACATTAAGAAAAGCACGGAAGCAAAAAGGCAAACTAAAAACAGTCTGTGGGTAAAGCCAAGAAGCTGCGAGGAGATTTCTGGGTAGATCTTGATAGCATTTCTGTGGAACGATGACCAGGAAAAGCTTCAAGGAAGTTGAAGAAACAGAGCAGAAAAATATACCAAACTAGGAAAGAGATCAGTGATAAGTCAGGAGACAAAACCAGAAGGAATGTAAGCAAGACAGAATTTTATCAGAAGGAAATAGATAATATATATCCTTCTTTTTCTCCCCTGCATGTTTGTTAAACCACTGAGTTTCAGTAACCATCCTGCAATATCCCACTCTGCTTTAGGTTTTATCTAATAAAGACTCGGGCTTCTAAAAACTCCCTTTCTGCTGCCTCCGTCTCTTCATTTAAATGCGATAACCAGTTTCTCCACAAAATATGAATTCTTCAGTCTCTGAAAATCAAACAAATCCACTTTGGTCATTAAAAACAACATTAAAAACATATGAACCCTGCTTTACATGATCTCCTTAATGTAACACTGTACAAAAAGCATCCCCCCTCACCCATACCAACATTTATTTTAATTAAAAGCATTATCTGCAAATACATTTGTAATTAAAATCTTAATCACTTGATGCACAGGGCTTGGTTATCATTATTTACACTAATTTAAACTAAACCCAAAACTAACATTAATAAGAAGTCTTGCAAAACATTCATAACCTATTTAATTTGGTGACATTGTGTACATAAACATGAAGTATAAAGATAAAGCGTTCATGTTTTTAAGGTAGTTTAACATCTCAGTGGATACAGTATGATAATTTATATTATAGCTAACTGTAAATTGATTTTATGTAGCTCTAGGCTTTGCCTGGAACGTTTTAGTTTCTGAATTGGCTTTGGTTGAACTTATTTTTATAGTTGCTCTAACTACATGTTCAGTGTTGTTGTCCTTCATCCCCTCAGTAAGACTGTCCTGAAACATGGTTGGGACAGTGTGTCCATGTGTTAATCTGTTCAGTTCTGGTCCTCTTATTTGCTTGGTCTCATCTTACTAGATGCCCTTTGTTTCTGTGTTTGCCATTAATATGTTCCTTTTTTTCTACTTATCCATTAAATCCAGATCTGCATGGGGCCCAGCTAATAATCATTGCAATATTTAAACATTGGTTTCCAAAACCCAAGCTATTAATCTCTGCAGCTCCTCCAAAGAACTGTTGGGCATCAGTTTCATTGGTCATAGTTTGAACTGTGGTTTGTGAGATTGTTAAAGCGGAAAAACATTGTTTGATACTCAACTCTGTCTGTAAGCCATTTGCAGGGTTTCTTGATCCTCTATATGTTGTTTTGTTCATTGATGTTTAGAAGACAAGTTAAAGGCATTTATTTTGAGATTAAAACATGTACGGTTTCCAAATTCAACGATCATTAATTTTGTGTGGTTATCAGAAAATGTGAGAAAGTTCAAGGGTCCTAAATGCTTTTGAAAGTGAACTTATATAGTGTGTTCACATTCTATCCTGTCATTCAATAGGCATTTTGTTACTGCAGAAGTGAAAATCATAAAATACTAAATATGAGACAAAAAACAACTATTAACAGAAAAAGGACAAGACAAAGCATTCAGCTTGAAATGATTTATTTGAACTATAGGTTCTCATTTTAATCCGGTCTTCCCCTTGACAGATGCTTTTAAATAAAAACTGAACAGTAAGGTGCTAATAAACTTCCACTGCTTTCTTCCACTTTTGTAGAGTTGTAGAATATTTAGAAAAATTCAGAGGGTAAGTTTGGTTAGACGTTTAACTGATCTGAACCTTCTTCAGTGCATTGTAAAAAAAATCAAAGACATCAGGGGGAGAAAAGTACAAAAAAAAAAAGAAATCACAAGGACACATTATTCATAAAAACAGAAAAATACAGAAATAAAGCCACCCAATCTTGTTAGATTACAATCCATCGAGGAATGGTTTTGTCTGAGTAAGGTCCGATTTGCTGTACCTTGGTAGAGCTAGATTTTTGCCTAAATGAGATTTCCCATAAACATACTTTTCAATAATTGTAGAAATCTCTGATTTTAACATGCAGAGAAAAATCAAAATGACACCTAACCGCATCATACAGGCAGACATTGAGTCAATTGAGAAAATGTATGTTTTCTTTGTGGGAAAAAAAAAAGTCTTTGAATTTCGATGTTTCAAAAATCTAATTCAAATAATTAAGAAAATCTTAAACAGTTTCATTGTTTTGCTCTTTACAAAATCAGAGCTACTCTGCAAAAACTGATCTAAAATAACTTAAAAAAACAAATTCATCTATTTTCCCTTCATTTCAGCAGCTAAATAAGAAGATCTGCCTCTAAAATGAGGATTTTTGCACCCATTGAATATTTTGCATGTGAAATAAGATATTGGGTGTTTGCTTTCTTCTGGGGAAGATGAATCCTTAACAGAATCTCCCATCAACATCTTTACGTATATTAGTTACAGATCTATACATAATATTTGTGTCAGCAGTCATGTGTTATCATGTGGACAGTGTTGATTATGATTCACTATACACAAACTATGCTAATCAATATGTGTCTGCCCTGAAAGGAAAATGAACTGCGTCTTCTGATAAATGAAGACTACACTCTGAACATAAACGGGCCAGTCAGCTGTGCAGTAGGGATGAAAGGGTATGACTAAACAGCTTAGGCAGAGCAGTAGAACCACCAGTGTATATTAAAATGCACAGATTTCTGATTATCTGATTAATAGCAGTAGTTGGTGGACAGAAATTGTTATTTTAACTATTAAATGGTCTCAGGCCCTTGCAGCAATACACCTGGTATTTTCTTTATACCTGTCTGTTTCCTCCACTACAAAACAAAAAGAAAAACTAAAGCTCTCTTTTACAGTACATCAAAAGCCATGTAATAACATGGTAATAGCATAGCAAGTCACACTACATTACTTGGTAACGAGAATTTGGGAATTACTCACCAAATGGACACATTTGGTGAGTAATTACCATTAGGTTACAATGGTTTCTATCATCGGCCACCACCTACCAGCAGAATACAAAGTAAATTGTAACTTATGATCAGGTAAATAATGCATTATAAAACTGAATTTAATTAACATATAAATGAGAGTTTAGTTAATAATATTGGCTTGCTGTCTTCTAGGTTTGTCGAGTCATAAACTGCATTTTACTAAATAATAATGCATTATTGTATTGCTGTTGGTGAAATGACTGAGTTACCTGGTAATAAAGGTTTTGAAATATACGAAGTCTGACTTTACCTTGTTTGCCTAAAATTTGAAGCACAACACTTACCAAAATTTTCCATAAAGATTTTCTTGTTACCTAGGATATAGTGTAACTTGCTATGTTATTACCATGTTATTACATGGTTATTGAAGTAATGTAAAGACAGCGTTACCAGAAAAACAACATTTACAGTCTGCAGAGACTGCTTTGCTAGAAGACACCCTGAACATGGTCAAGGCAAGGCTCAGCCTATTTTCATCCAAACGATTGGTGGCTCCTGCTTTCTCTCATAAAGTTAACTATTACTATCAAGGTAATTTTCAATTATAAGCATTTATGCATTGTAACTGTGAATTTGAAGTAAAACAGAGAAATAGAATAGACGTTTTGTAATTTTAGATTTTTTTTAAGATTTACAAATACAAAAAGTTGCATCTCTTTAAACTTTTGAGCATGTGTCCCAAAAAAAAATCCTATAAAAAAAACCCAAAAAAAAACATCTTAATCCAAAACCTTATAGTGAGTGGAAGCTAAGATAAAATTGTAAACCGGAATTTGTGACTCACAGCAGCAGATCTGTATTGTATTCACTGTTTACGAAATAATCATAAAAAAATTAGCTGTGAAAAATTTAATCCAAATATTTGAATCTGTTTTGCACCATTTTTTTCAATATTACCTGGAGCAAAACTGAAAATGCAAAATATTTATGTGTGATTCACAGCACAATCTGAGACTTGTTGTTCCAGAAAGTTGAGGTGGTTTAACATTTTCTGTTTGTCATCTACTATAGCTCCTTCTCAACTGAAAGCCCCAGGCTTTGCATTACTCCGGTTAACAGGAATTCCAAATAATTCATCATATTCCTCTTTCATTACCCTAGAAGGCCCTGGGACAATGAAAGTCAGTTGAAAGTCACCACAAGGCTAGGATGACACAACATGTGTGTGTCTGTGTTGGCAGTAACAAAACAACAGCTGGTTAAAGGTGGCAAGATAGGCGGACTTAAAAAGAAAAAAGCCAGACAGTCCACCAATTGTTGCTCCTTGCAACCCCATCCCCTCCAAAAGCTTGAATAAGCCTTACAAAGTACTGGGTCACTTGGAGGGACCATAGCACTTTTACAGGAAAAATTAGTCACATTATTTTGTATGGAAAAACAAAGCATGAACCAGCCCTGGAAAAGAGACTAATTACAAAACTTTTAAATTTTTTCTCTCTGCAGCTTCAAATTCACATTAAAATGCACAAATACTTCTGATTCAAAATGACATTAATACATTTTCTTCCTATCATTATATATTCATTAAACATTTAAAGTTAATGGGAAAAAAAGAGATTAAAAATATATTGATAAAAAAGCATCCATACTTTTTGTGGTGTTTAGCATAAAAACAATAATTGGCACGTGTAAAGTTTCCAGTAGACCCCACTGCATCCAGTCCACATGTATAAAAAAAATTAAATAAAAACTGCTTTTTATTACGAAAAATGATGTTGGCCTGCAGACAGCAGCTGCAAAAAATAAAAATACTAATAACAATCTACAAATTTTCCTTCAGAGTGCACAGGGCCTCCAATACTTAAAAAAGCTCACATACAGTGCCTTTCAAAAAGTGTTCATATACTAAAACCATAACCTGTATTATCATGTTACAACCACATACCTCAGAGTATTTTATTGGATTGTATTTGACAGACCAACTGAAAATACAGCACTCTATAACTTAAAAGTGAAAGGCAGAAAAACAGTCAGTTACATAACTTAAAATGTAAAACTTAAAGAACTGTTTACAGCTGCCAGACTTGGGGTTATATTGGGACTTCCCTAGTTTGCTCTCTATAATACTACTTGTTTACGAATGTTCTCTATCAAAGCTCTTAGGAATTCAAACAAAAGATGGAGTTTTACTGAGATTAAATTACACATTGGCAAGGATTTCTGAATTGAAAAAGCATGTGATTTTTATTTAGGTGCAGCAGAGTAGAGAGAGGCTAATAAGTGTACAGGAGCACCACAGGGGACTGTACTCTCTCCATTCCATCTACTACATGTTTGACTTCTAGTACCCAACAGAATCCTGTTATCAGCAGAAACACTTAGATGACTCTGCAGTCATTGGGTGCATCAAAGATGGACAATAAGCTGAGTACAGAGAGATGGTGAACTGCTTTGTTGCATGGTGTGGAAACAATCATCTGATCCTGAATGTCAACAAAACAAGGGAGATGATTGTAGATTTTAGATGAAACAGGAACAAGTTGAATCCTATTAACATAAAAGGAAAAGAAGTGGAGGTGGTTGAGGAGTATGAATACCTTGTTGTTCACAAGGACAACAAACTAGATTGAAGACACAACTGTGAAGCCATCTAGAAGAAGGAACCTCTGGAGATTATTTCACCAAGAAGAAGTATTCATAAAGTGAAGAAGATTATGGGCAACGGTGAGCAAAGTGTTTTAAACAACAGTGTACTCAGTCAGAGGGTTCTCCAGATCCGGTGCAAGGCAGACCTCTATAGAATATCCTTCCTGCCTTCAGCAATCAACACGTACTAAACCTGGATAAATTATAACCTATGAGTCCCTGCAAAATTTAATTATCCTTTGGGATTAATAAAGTATTTTGAAATTGACTTGTATTTGTTGTATTTTTCTACTTGTTTTGCAAACATGTACCATTTTTCATCCATTTCAGGTATTCTATGGTCTGTCTTGGCTTGTCAGGAATACAATGCAATAAAAAAAATACTGAAGTACATTGTGAAAAAATATAAAGAGTTTCAAGGGAATACAGAGTTTGATTGGTTTTAGTTTTAATATAATGTCAATAAAGCAGCCATTTTTCTCAACATCCTGATTTGATAGTAATCTAAAACATCCCCCATGTCCAAAGTCTTGTCAAAGCACCAAGCTTGTTCAAAAAACTTCCTCTTCGGTCTCCATTGGTTTACCAGAGTCATTATGTTCACACAGTTAAAGAAGAGCTTTTTTTAAGGCCACAGAATTAAACATTTTGATGTAGACTTCAAGATAATACATTTGAACTCTTTTAGATCTTGAAAGGTGGGAACTGTAAATTAAATCAACACATACAAGACACAAGGGTATGGTGCCAGAGGTGCTACAGTATGCATATGCACTCATCGCTTTGAGTCAGACAGATTGGTTTTAAAAGGGCCGCTTCCCTCACCAGACACCGAGTCAGTTTTGCTGAGAAAAAAGACATTGTCATTCCGACGACAGATCCCTACTAGGGTTTGTAATCCTTTCTTCTTGTTGAATGTCAGAAGGAGGAAATCCTTCAACCCATGATTGAGTGTCTGTTATACCCTGAATGCCATTGTGATCTGCAGCTCCTCAAGCATGAAGTCTCTTCCCTTCTGTAAACAACTGCTTTAAAAATTGTCAGTGACACAAGTAGCACAATTAGTTCCCAAAGGTCAAACGTCGTCATCATCGTCGTCGTTCTGCCTGAGCCTCATCTCGCGCCTCTGTGCTCTCTGGCTCCCTCTCTGAGGAAGACGACCGATGGGGTCCTGGCAGAGGATGTACTGTTTCCAGATTTTAAGAAACGCTGTACGAAACTTCTTGATGCGGAAAGCGTAGACGATGGGGTTGACAGCTGAGTTGCCGTGGGAGAGGATGATGGCTATGTAAATTAGGTACATCGACGGCTTGCAGTCAGGGATGAAGAGGGAGATGCAGTTGAGGATGTGAAGTGGGAGCCAGCTGACTGCGAAGAGGAAAAGGACGAGGGCAAGAGACTTGGCTAATTTAAGTTCCTTTCCAAAGTAACGCCTGGGATCCATGTGGCTTGCTGACACCTAAAGACATAAAAAACAAAGCCCATCAGCCAATGTAACAATAAACCAACAACTTTTTCTTTTTATTTTAAGTTCTTGATCTTGTTAATAAACAAATGATAAGTGTCAATTTTCTTAAAATTATAAGTTTTATCCTTTAAAAGATCTTTATATAACAAGGTTAAATAGTTTATTTTACATTATTCTGAATTACGTACATCATCATATTTTAACAATTTACTGTAAAAGCTGTATTAAATACTAACTGAATAGACTAAAATATGTTTTCTTACTCATTATTACACGTAATAGGATAAAAACATTGCATAAGTTACTGAAAAATTATGAAAAAAATATTTAAAACATACTTTTCAATAAACAGGGATGTAAAACTATAATTTACAGACAGGGTATGTCGCTTCAACATGCTGTCAGACTATTTCCCACTTAATTTCATTAGAGTGAATGCTTACTGGTATATAGGTCAATGTTTTTAGTGTAATCAGGTGCTGTTAGCAGTGCTTTTAAACTGGTGGTGCTGGTTGCTCAGTGTAATGTTAAAACTTAGCTGCATATAGCTTATAAAAGTCTTTCCAATCTACGATGCTTATTGTGAGCATTTTCTATCATGTTAAAAATGTTTTGTGTAATGCCCTCCATGTTTCTATTGTCACGCACTCGCCTTTCGAATCACAACAAAGAAGTTGACGCTGCTCCATTATGCAGCACAGCTAAACTGGCACTGGCATAATTTTTTTTCCATTAAACAATTTAAATAATCCAAACTGAACTTTGGATCAATTAATGTATCTGCTGTGACATGCTTCCACTCTGGTATTACTTATCTTGCAAATGCCAGTGAGCTTATGATTAAACACAGCAGCGCCCTCTACTGGATGCAAGCACACTATAACTCAGAAAGAAATTCCTTTAAGCAGAAGTCATCTATGAATCTGATTAAGCAAAATCAAATTTAATAAAACATTTATTGACAATTAAAGAGAAGTTGTCTATTTGTTTACATTCTTAATCCCAACCAACAACCTAAATGTTGGGGTGTTTAAAAGTCTAAGCATTAAGAACATTTAGACAACAAAAACAATTCCCTCTTCAATATATTGTCATTTGAATAATAAGGCTTTACCTTCTTGTCGAGTTGTTTATGGATCATGTAGAAAATCTCTATGTAGATGGCCAGCATGAGCAGCAGAGGTGGCAGGACCCAGCCAAAGAAGTTAAAGTAGACCATATAGTCCATGCTGATGACTGTCTCAAACTCACAGGTCACCACCAGCTCTTCGGTGATCAAGGTGTTGTTGTTAAGAAGACGTTGCAGATTGTTCCAGCCAAACATTGGCGTGAGGCCAACAAGGATGGATACCAGCCAACATAAAAGCACAGATGTCCCAGCTCGCCGAGGGGTCACCACTCGCTTGTAACTATGACAACAAAGCAGAAGATAGGGCCATGAGGAAAACACTCAACTATCAGAGGAAATGTATTATACCAGACCCCGCTGTTAACCTAACAAAATTATTTTATATACAAAGGTGTAAAATAAATTGAAGAAAGTTTTTTTATTTTTTATTTGATGGGGTCATGGGGGGTGCTGGTGCCAATGTCCAGCTTTCAACAGGCGAGATACACACTGGACAGATCACCAGTCCATTGCAGGGCAACACGGAGACAAACAACCATTCATGCACACACACTCACCTCAGGAGAATTTAGAGAAGCCAATTAACCTTGTGGACTGGGAGGAAGCAGCAGTACCCAGAGAGAACCCAAGCATGCTAAGGGAGAACATACAAACCCCATTCAGAAAGACCCCGAACTAGGAATCGAACCCACAAGCTTTTTGCTGCAAGGTAACAGTGCTGTCATTGAATGGCAACCAATTGCCTTTAAATTTCATGAAAATAAATGAAATGCAGGCAGTGTGACTAACATGACAAAATGTAAAAATGAAAAAATCTTTTGCAGCATATATTACAAAGCTGGTTTTAGAAGAAGGGGGGAAACCATCTGTTACTTCAAGATAATACCGATAATACAGAAATAGTTGTAATTTGTTTAAAAAGCATTATACATTTAAAATAATAAAAAAAAAATACATTTTTACTCATTTTTGGAAAAGTTTTTTCAGTGAAAGAATGGTCGGAGCATTTAGATGAATAAATGTAATAAAAAGAGACAGAAAAAAATCTTGATTGTAATTGATAAAAATGCAATATGCACCCATAGAATCACAATTACATACATCCTAAAATCATTAAAATGATTGCAAAATCTCCAATAAACATCAGTGTAAAGCTGCATTAATAAAGCCTTTAAGTGTTATTAAAGTTTGCCCTTTGGGTTCATGAAAGTCATTGCAGAACACTCTCTGATCGGTGTTACATGTTGTTTTGTATTCAGTTTGGGTGCCTGTGGTAAAATTCTGACTCTGCTATGGTTTTCAGACTCATAGTGGCGTTCATGCAATGTTTGTTCAGAATATCTCCTTATGTATATTTGACTTTGGAGCTTAAGAAAGGGGACATCCAGTCAATTAGCTACAAAATGTGGATTTCTTGCATCTCAAAAGAGAAACCTGTGAGCTGGTCTAATGTCTAATGTCTGTAAAACTCACGACAAAGGTTTTCGTCATACCAATCAATGACTTAGGCTTGCATAAGCCTGCTCTCTGTTTTCATAGGTGTGATCTATAAACTACAAGCTGACACAATAAGAAGAAAGTGCTGAGTCGATATTATGAGGAACATGGCAGGCATCTTCCTCTTCCCTTATCACAGCTGCATGCAGTCTGGCTTGTCTGACAGTCAAGTGGACCAAACACAATCACACTGACGAATATGCTTCTTTTCTCAACACTTTTCCCCAAATCTTTTACAAAAGATTTACTCCTTTTTCCTGTGAGTGTTTTCAAGCACAGGACAAAGGAGTTAATGGATGTAGAAATAGATCATGGCCGTAGAAGGACTACTCACATGTGACGTCAGTAGCCTATGTCCTTTTCACTCCACATGTGCAATCCAACCCCTGCAGCAGCTGGTAAAGCTTCAGGTCTCTGGCTGCATACAGATAAGCTTTCTATCTGCCAAAAAAAATATCTGTCTGGATTCTCACTGTTGTCTGTCCATCACTGCTTCACTTCTGGGTTTTCAGTTTGTTGTCCAGCACCCGTATTTCCCTTTCAAGCCCACCAGCAAAGCATGAGAAATTATGTCTGAATTTTAAGCAGCTCTTATCCAAGCACATAGGATGTTAAAAAAAAAAAATAATAATCAGTGCTGCTGAGGAAAATTAAACTTGCATTGCATTTCTTCCCGCATTTAAAGCAGCTTAATTAATATATATTTGTGACTATTTTCCAACAGTGCGAAAGTGTGTTGTTGCAGAACACATTTTGTCAGACGAAGGTTTCATCTGATTTGTAAGGAATTCAATATTTCAGTTGGCAGCTCATGTCCACCTTGTCTCATGAATAACAAATGTTTTTTTTTTTTTTAAACAAAAAGAAACCATATCTGATAAACAACTAGGTTATAATGAGTGTTTGAGCTGTGACTCTGAGAGCAGCTTGATAGTCTGTATCCTGCTTAAAGGTACAGTAGGTTTGGCCAATTAATTGAATTTGCAATATAATCTCAATTTAACAAAATGCCTTTTTTAACTTGCGGTTTTTGTTCACATTACATTCAACCAGACTAAGAAACTGAGGGGAAAGAGAGTTACAGCTAGTGTGCAGATCCATCCATGCAACGAGAAGTGAGCACTTTTTCACACAACAGTAATGGTAAAGTCTTGCAGCTAAGACCTTCTGGACAAGAACATTTTCAAGGTCATAAGAATAATGAAACCATGGAGTTAAAAATCAACATGTTTTTTAGGAACGCAGAAAATTACTGGAAATTGTAGATGAGAAATAAAATAGCAAATGACTGGAAATTTTTATTTTTGGCTAAATCATTTAGCCCAAATTGTAAATTAGTCATCATTTGGTAACTTCTTTATTTAAGGGTATTCTTTTTGTTTGCTGAGCTCCACTTTCAAAACATGTCCCACAGTCCCAAGGGAGGCACAGGGGGAGGAAATACATTTCAAGATAGCTTGCCCAGATTTCTAGGGAATCTCGGCAAGCTAAGTTTTACATAATTAAATTACAATCAAAGGTTTAGCTTAAAGTCCTAGGGAAGTCATATTTAAATGTCAAATCATTCTGACTTAAACATCTATATAAATGTACTCTTTATCAGATGATGGTGTGCCAAAATGTAGAAAATGTATGTTTTAAAACTTGGGTGTGCAGGTGGGGCAGTGATTAGCACGCAGGCCTTAGTCCTCAACACGGCCGACCCTGGTTCGAATCCGACCTGTGGTCTTTTGCCGCATGTCACTACCCAATCCATCCCGGAAGCACGATCCATTCTGCGCATCATGAACAGAAATACATCCGGGTGTCTATAAATAATGTAATTATGGTACTAAAACGACTTATTTCTATCCTTAACTCACTAAATAATGCTAATACACATCTTTAAGAAATGTTTTATGACTTCTGCGAGACGATTTTTATGCTTTTTACATTTTCTTCGTTAAACTGCTTCTCTGATGTCATCATGGGACATGTTCAAGGTAGTCCGGCAAAATATGATTAAACCATGTTTATCTGCATTGTCTTTAGATTCCGCACTATATAGCATATAAGATTAAAATGAAACAAAACATAAAACTCAAAAATTTGATTTATGTTTAAATCCAAAGCCAAAAAAGTTAGCCACTGGAAGTAGCTTAGGATCCCATTTCCGGTACAGATCGGGCAGAGACGACTAATAAAATAAAATTGAAAAGGACCCAGATGTATATCTGGATGTGCATAGCGCATGTGCAGAACGGATCGTGCTTCCGGGAAGGAT
>NW_015151505.1:0-2939 GCF_000732505.1 Cyprinodon variegatus
GCTGTAACGGCTGTAGAGGGCTGTAAAGGCTGGTTCTGATCGAGGGATCAGGCTGTAACGGGTAACCAGTTTGCCTTTTAGCTCCTTATTAGAACATTTGAGTCTAAATGAAGCAGTGGAAGTTATTTTAAAGAAGCAGACACGTTTCCACAGAGGTTTTAATCAGTCACCTAACGATCAGCTCTGGTTTTTGCTAACGATGCTGATCTGTAGCGCTGAGCTAAAGGTGGAGTGTGAGCCGTTAGTCCAGGATGTGGGGGATATGCAGAGCTGCTTTCCTTTCCCTCACCCTACAGACCCACACATCCTCTGTCTGTCCTCTGGGCTAAACAGACTGAGTGACTGCAGCCTAGAAGGTTCCTAAAGTGCAGTTTGTTCTGGTTCTGAACAGTGTCCAGTGGCGATAAACCAGATTGTTTCCGTCATTCACTATAATAAGCAGTTACGATCCTCCCATGTCGGTAAAAGGAATAAATGTAACTCTGCCGTTTTTCCTTTGTGCGCTGCTGGCAGGTATTTCCTTCCCCTTTAAGACACGGCAGCGTTTGGTGAACCACGTGACTCCAGTGATCCGTCAGAAGCGTAAGCAAAGAGAATGGCGGATGGGTGAAGAAGCGTCTAACTGTAAACTAAATGACATCAGTTAATCCTGTGGAGCCGAGCGAGAGCAGAGATAAAGCTAAGCCACAGATTTCAGCATGCGGCACGCCGGTTTTTATTGAGGGTGTGCGAGTTTAAACCAAGCTCACTGCACGCCATAGATGTTGAGCAAAGATGGCGACCCAAAGGAACACATCCAACCTCCTCCACCTACATCACAGCCACGCTGTGGAGTTCAAAGGCTCCATTACCTTTGAGCAAACATGTTTTTCTCCTGTTCAATGAGACATTGTGGAACTTTCAATCAATAAATTATAAATAGATCATTTGCATTTCCTGCACATGCCTTTCCTTCTAATAGAGGAACAGGAGCAGTTATCGTTATCCAGGTACAACTGCCTTATTTACCGTGATATTGATTTAAGGTCAAATCGCTCTGCGATCGCTCTGGGTCCCAGGAACCAGAGGAGTCCACATTAGACTCTGTGATGTTGAGGACGGCTGGAGGAGGCCTCAGAGCTGATGGAGGAGGAGCCGTAAATAACCTGCAGAGACCTGACAGTCAAAGGATTCAGAAGCACATGGAGAGGCGTCTGTAGCCGTTGTACCCATGACGACGCGTGCAGCAAACTCGCTCTGCCTGCAAACAGCCTGGATGGAAAACACGCCTCAAACAGCTGGAGTTTCTCCATAAAAGCAGACTCAGACTCCGCCTCTCCGCGAGATTTAGGGCTGCACCCAACGGTTACTTTGCAAATTGATCATCTGTCAATTATTTTCAGATTAAGCAATTAATAACCAGATATCCATTTTACAAAGATTAACCAGGTGAACCTAAAACTTTTCCACTTGAGGAGTTCTGGATTATAGAGCATGTTGACAGATGAAAAGGTTTTTAATATTATTTTACAATCTTGGTAGTTTCTGCTCTAAGTGGGTCGCTCTGTCAGCTAAACGCATGTTTTACTAAATTACTTGATTATTTCAATAATCAGATTAATCTGATTGTTTCATCCCTCCTGATTGATGCTGTCTGAACCCTAAATGATCCATCTCCTCTACTATAGTAGTTCATGTGGTGATTTATTGGCAGCAATGAGCTGAAGCTGATCTTTTACAAAAATGTTTTTCTTCTAATAATCTAACTGTAAAGTAAAGACCTTAGCAGTGAACTGAGCTACCGGCTGCCGGTAGTGAAAAGGTAAGATCCTCACACTCTGATCTTAGCAGCAGGAAATGAATGTTTTCTGTTCTTCCTCTTTAACCTCCAGAATCGGTAAATCCTGGTGGAGTGGCGTAATAATGCTGTGTCTCATCCTGACCCTTCGCTGTCTCTTGTCATTCTGTCCCTCATCCAGTCCAGCCGTTGGTTGAGGCCTTATTCTAGCGCCTTCCTCCTCCAGCCACTATGTCGGGCTTCAATCTGCTGCATCTAATAACCAAGAGTCCGCCTGTATCTCTGCGGTCCTGCAGTCTCCCCTCAGGTCCACTGACGGCGTGCTGTGTGCTTGTCTGGCTCTGCCTGCATTAACACATTAACATGTTGCTGTGCTGTGCTTTTCTAATCTGAACTAATCCTTTTCTAGCTCAGACTTAGTGAAAACGACCAGGAAAGGCTCATCGTTAGATTAGTTTCTCAGTCTATTACCAGGCAGTCATTCAACTGATTTAAAATGGAAGTAATTGAATAATCTGAAGGGATTAATATGGATCATTGGTTGTAAAGGCAGTGACACTAGAGAACTTCCTGATTACAGTTTGTCGTTGGGAGAAGATCAATCTTCACCTTTAAGCATCCAGGATTCACTTTGATGATGTAATAATGAGCATCCTCATCAACCTGTGGATCACTTCTGCTTCCTGAACCTTCATCAGGACCAGAGCTGGTCCTGATGCTGTTCAGAAGAAGGCCCCTCAGAGGTGGTTCTGGAAACCATGACCTTCTACAGGATGCATTGGTGTTATCCCCACACTGCTTCTGTTTGCTCCTCCATCTCTAACCAGGGTTCCATCCACCTTCCCTCCATTCAGGACCTCTAAAGTCCAGGAAAATGGCCGCCAACATCTCTGCAGACCCTAAGCCAGGAGTGCCCAAAGTCGGACCTCGAGGGCCGAATCCTGCAGGGTTTTACCCCTGTGCTGAAGCAGGAAACCTCTAAACCCTGTAGGACTGACTCTGGACATGCCTGCCTTGAACTAATTTAAAAAAGCTGTCACTGTGCCTCTCTGTATTAAATATATATTTTATCAAGGTGTTTGCTACCTGGTATGTTGAAATACTAATGGTTTGCATCCAATCATTTAATTAAACGGTCTTAGTTTTGGGGAATATCTAAGAA
>NW_015151505.1:3882-13998 GCF_000732505.1 Cyprinodon variegatus
GAAACACTACTTTGGGATTATTCTCTATGCAGAGCCAACTTTTGTAGTAGAAGGACGAGTCGTTGTTCATTTGGGCTGCAGCCTGAACGCCGTCTAGTAAACTGGAGCTGGAAAGCAGCGGTCTCTGATCTCTGAACCTAATCCTGCAACATAACAGAACCGCATTGGGAATAAAAACGGCTATTAGCTGGAGGTTTTCCTCATGCTTTGATGTGGAGTACAGATAGCTTTGCTCACATTGACGGTCCTCGTGAACCTCCCAGTTCTTCTTTTTATCTTTGTTCTAACGGTTTAGGACGGGTTTACTTCCTGGCTTTGCTGCAGCTTGCATGCTATCAGCGACTGCCTCCAACTCTGGGATTTTCTTCAGTGTTTTAAATGTCTAGAATAATCTGCCTTTTAGACAAGTTTCATATCAAGCAGGAAGTTTTATTTATGAAGTTCCTGGACTTTAACGCACCAAGGAGACTAAAAACAGCCAGATCCTTTAAGAACGGCAGTCTTGGTGTTAATCTGAGCTAAAATCCAACTGGAATACATCAGAGTCTGAAAACATTTAGTGTGGATCATTGGCAGAGTTCAGATGGACCAAAGCAGAGGATGGGCTGGTCAGAGGACAGGACACAGTTTCAATGCACTACAGACTTACTGACTGTTTCTGTGCCAGAGACGACATCCAATCACATTTTTTTCTCTGCCTTCGTTTGTAGGAGCTTGCAGGACTAAGAAGACATGGCCAGTGAGTTACTCCAAGGAGGAACTGACGAAACGCCTCACCCCAAAGCAGTACCATGTCACCCAGGAGAGAGGCACCGAGAGGTCAGTTTGTCTATCAGCTGAAGAACAGATAAAGCAGATGTTCTTCCAGAACCTTCCTCCATGTCCATAACTGACTTTGTTTCCCTCACAGCGCCTTCACTGGGGAGTTCACCGACCATAAAGCCGAGGGGACGTATCACTGCGTGGTCTGTGGGGCCCCTCTCTTCAGGTGGGTGGAATATGGGTCCGTCTGCTCGCCTACAGGTGGTCCAGGCGTTACCCAGGCCCAGAGTTTCAATAAATTCATGTTTTATTCAAAGAGATGACATTGCCATGGTAACGACAGCAGCGCCCAGAGAAAAGAAAAACCCTGACGACAGCTTTCTCTGTTCTTTCACAGCTCGCAGTCTAAATTTGACTCAGGATCAGGTGAGCAGAACTTCTCCCAGCGTTCTGAGCCATACCTCCATCTATTCTGCTAATGCTAATACTAGCGGCTTTGGTATTCAGGAGTTTTTTTGGACGCAACGCGGTATGCTGGCTCGTTAGCTCGTTACACTTAGCAATGGCTCTGTTGATGCTCAGGTTGGCCATCCTTCTTCGATCTCCTGAAGGACGAGTCCATCGCTCTGTCTGATGACTTCTCCTACGGCCTGCACAGAGTAGAGACCACCTGCAGTCAGGTAAGCTACTAACTTCTTCCTTTGGTAAATTCGTCTTAAACTTCCAGTTGATGGAAGCATCTTAGGTCATATTTAATTCCTTACAGATTGAAATTATCTTTACAGAAAGCTGCGTTTCTGAGGGGAAGTTAATTAAATGTTAAAGCGTTAATATCACAGAGGTGACACTAGTTTAAGGTGGTTCAGTTTGTCGCAGTCAGGTGGTGATGGACAGGAAGTGACAAGAAAAAGAATTTATGTAGTCTGACAGAATCTGTGTAAAATAAAAGTTATTAAACATCATTTAATCTTGTAAAAAAAGTGCTAGCATGGATCCCTGTGGTACTCCATGGTAACTATGGTAACCAGGAAGCCTCCGTCCGGACCCATGTCAGCCAGAAAGCAGCTCTGACCGGTTCTGACCCGTCGCTCAGTACCAGTGAATCCTTCTGTTTCAGTGCGGCGCCCATCTGGGTCACCTGTTCGACGACGGCCCCAAACCTACGGGAAAGCGCTACTGCATTAACTCCGCCTCTTTGGCGTTCCAGCCCAAAGAGACGTCAGAGGGAGCCTCAGGCGGCGCCGAGCCGGCCGCCAAGCAAGAACTTTAGAAGAACCCAGGAGCTGTGGCTGAGGGAAGCGAAGAAAGAAAGATGCTGCTTTGATTTTTGTTGTGCAGAGAGAGCGTGGCTAGCAGCGGTAAAGTTAGCACACCCAGCTAAAGGGCCATGGTTCCATTCCCAGGATCCTTTAGTGATTTTTAAACAGGAAGCATTGGATGCCGTCAGCAATGATCTTTAGGACAGGTTAAGGCGCTGAAGGTTTTTGTTGCCATGGCAACCACCTGCCACAGCTATATGTAGCTTTTTTGTTATTTAGCCTAGAAGGAGGATTTGCATGTTTGATTTCTATTCTCTAAGCAGACTGAATTCAGTCTTTGTTTTCCTCTGGTTTCACTGAAAGGATGATGATGATGATGATGATGATGATGGTCACTGAGAAGTGAGGACATCTATGCAACTGTTTGTTTTCTGACTGTTTCCTCCATCTTTCAGGTCAAACATATCCAGTTGTTTGGTTTTGATTTGCTTCTACTTTATATCTGCAGTGTGTCTGAAAACCATGTTGAATAAAAAGCATTTAAAAGGAGGCTGATGTTTTTATTTCTAAGTAAAGCTTTGATTATTTATTTTTCCTGGTCATGACTAACAGGTTTGTTCTGATCTGTCAGAACCATGATGTTCTCATTTTCAGGGAGACTTAAAACTTTTAAAATAAAGATAAATTCATAATTTTGTCACAGACTGGCTGGTTCATAGCATCAGTGATTACCATACTAACTTTATTTATAAAGCACTTTATACACAGACAGGACAGGACCAAAGTTCTGTACACAATCATAAAATACATGCAATTATAAAATAGAAAGGATAGAGTATGAAATACATTAGCATACAAACAGAATCAAACAAACCTCTCAAATTGTGCCAAAAGCCAAATAAAAAAGATGAGTCTTAAGAAGGAACTTTAAAATAGCTAGAGAGGAGGCTTGTCTTCTGCTCAGAGGCAGATCGTTCCACAGCTTAGGAGCTGCCACAGAAAAAGCACGGTCCCCTCTGAGTTTCAGAAGAACAGATCAGCTGACCTGAGGGAACGGGAGGGTGTGTGAGAATGCAACGGCTCAGACAGATTAACTTTAACTTAGAATAAAAAAAACAGGCCCATCTCATTGCATAGTCATTATGGAGTCTATAAATCATGTAATATAACATATTATAGAAATCCATCACAATAAAAAGAATGTGTTAATGGCGCAGAATAATACAGATGAGCCAAAGGTGCTAAATTGATGATGTACATGTAATATACATGAATTGATTACATTTTTATGGTAATTATATATTACATATGATTTCAAGATTTTACATGAAGACTGTATTACTAGTACATGTCTGTTAATGCTGTAGCATTTTTCTATTTGCAAATTATGCATAAATGTTGCCATATAATTTATACTCTGTGCCTTTAAATCTGATAGATTTATATAAAGCTAAATTAATAACTCTACAGTTATTAAATAGGTAAAATTCAGGCAACAGCAAGTTCATATTTTGCTTTTTGTTCATAGTTACAACAAGAATCTGATCATTTTGAAAAAACAAGTATATATGCGCACACAGACACACACAGTCCAGTGATTGAATAACTTTATTAAAATAACTTACACGTGTGTAAATTCACGTTCAAACAAACCCATATATTTGCATTTAAAAAAATGAACACACAGTGAATTACTTTCTATTTCCTCTATTTTCTAACGTTAGACCCAATGTCAGTGTCTAACTCAGTCAATGTCTTCCAGTCTGAGATAGCCAGGCTAATGTTAGTCTACAGACTATACTATAGGATCCATTGGCTATAGATGGATTTATTGCTTAGTTCGTCCACTGACTGTGGAACATCTTCCTGCAGCCAGAAAACTGCTGGTTTATGCAGCCAAATGCTGCACAGGGAGGCATTTTACTGCACGTCTCTGTGGGAGTGGGGAGTACCAAGATGGTGGCTGGTGGCTTCACTTTTTCCTGGTAATCAGCAATCCAGTGAATAAATGCAGAGCAGCTCAAATCCTTTATTAACAGAGGAACATGAGTAGAAGATGGCTTCCATCATTTCATGGGAATAATAATAATAAACCCAAATATGCTCAGAGGAGATAAATAACAACAGAAGAATTAAAAGTCGAATGCAAAACGAAGAAAGGTCAGTTAAGCATTTAGCTTTAGACTGATCATCAGTTTTCCATCTTCCCTCTGTGCAGATGAGGGTTGAACCTGCAGGTTTGACTCCAGCAGCAGTTTTTAGCTCAAATGAAAGTAGTGCTGAATATTTAATGGCTCCTAAAACCTGTTAATGTTTAAAATAATAACATCAAACAGGGAGTTCTGGTATTTCTGCCTATAAACTAAAATAAATACAAATAAATGTGATTCATATAGGGAAGCTGGTCAGGATGACCATTCTGTAATGAGTGCAAACTGAAGCGGGGGTTTTGGCGCCCCCCTGTGGACAGCTCAGCTCCCCACGTGATCGATCACGTGGAGGAAGCAGCAGGCATCGTGTCCGTAGCTGTCAGCGCGGTGAAGTCCTCCATCAGAGCGGATTGTTGTGCTGTGGGAGATCCGGGATGTCCAGCATGAGTGGCAGGAACCCAGGAGCGGTCCTCGGTGAGCCTCAGCACATCACAGCAGACTGAGGCACGAGCGGTTAATGACCTGCAGGCGCGTGAGGAGGGAGGAGCTTAGCAATGCTTTTACTTCTCATTACTTTAAAAACACTTTCTGACGCAAGTTTGGTTTTATTTGGGTTTTATTCCGGTTCGGTATAATGACTTGATTATGAGAAAGAGGATAATAGAAGCAGGCAGAGCATGGCGGAGTGTCAGAGCCGCTCAAAGACAAGATTAAACATTTAATTTAGATTAAAGTAGATTATTAACCAGAATAAACGCGCATGTCTACGAGTAAAAACCACTGATCTGTGTTTATTCCCTGGATCTATGACTGTCCGTCGGTAGGACGGGGTGGAATGAAGCCACCGGCCGCCATATTGGTACTCCCATTCTGACTCCCGGCCAGCTACAGCAGCAACCATGATGTTCACAATTTTAGAGAGATTTAATACTTTTAAATTCTATTTAGTTTATTTCTATAGCTCCAATTCACATCTTGACATCTCAAGGCACTTTACAGTTCAACTCATTGACTCTTCAGCAATCCCTCACACTAAGCATGCTTGTAGCGACAGTGGAGAGGAAAAACTCCCTTTTAACAGGAAGAAACCTCCAGCAGAACCAGGCTCAGTGTGAGCGGCCATCTGCTGAGGCCCACTGGGGTTCAAGGAGACAGAAGCAGACATAGAAAAAGAAGCATAGATACAAAAGGCAACTGTCAACCAGCTCCACAGGCGGCCCCGTCCAGGAAACACACAGCCAGGCAGACGAGCTCCGAGCCAGCTCCCATGTCAGAGGATGAAGAGAGCACATCCAGTTAGTCACAGTCAGAGAAACAGGACCACACTGGAAAACAGGCCAAGCTCCAGCATCTATAAAGAAAGGTGTTGTTAAAATAAAGATATTTCTTCACCTCGACACACACTAAAAAAAGAAACACACAATGAATGGCTTTCTATTTCCTCTACTTTCTATTTTCTAATGGTAGACCCAATGTCAGCATCTAACTCAGTCAATGTTTTCCAGTCAGTCTGAGATAGCCAGACTAATGTTAGTCTACAGACTATACTATAGGATCCATCGGCTATAGATGGATTTAATGGTTAGTTCATCCACTGACTGGGAAATGACCTGTGGATCATCTTCCTGCAGACAGAAAACTGCTGGTTTATGCAGCCAAATGCTGCACAGGGAGGCATTTTACTACACGTGTCTGTGGGAGTGGGGAGTACCAAGATGGCGGCTGGTGGCTTCCAGTGATTAAATAGAGATCAGTGGTAAAAACACACAAAATAATACATACAAATATGAGTAGAAAAGTAGCTAATTTGCAAGATTTAAATATTTGCATTTACAGAACAATGTGAGATTATAATGCATGTTATACTGCGTAAAGCACATGCATCATTAATTGGGAGCTTTAGAGATGGAATGAGGCGGTACAATGGCCTCATGGACGTTTTTAAAATTAAAATGAATGATACAATAAATTTGTATGTTTATAATCTCACAAATTTGGCTGTTTTTTATCGCAAATCTGCTTGTTTATTCTAGTCAATATGCAAATTTAAACCAAAAAATTCAATTTTTTTAGTTTTGTCTCTGAATGGTTCTGATACGTGTCATACAGATAATGTAGTTTGGGAGATCAGAGTCATTTATCGGATTAAAAACCGTCTATCTCTGTGTTGGAATCAGACCTGGAATCCTTATCCAAGGTGAGAGTTAATACCCAGGCTGTCCTGAAGAGGGCGCAGCACATCCAGGGCCTGAAGCTTCCTAAGAAGCAGTGGCAGGTGAGCTCCTCCATAATCAATGGGCTCCATGCATGTTGCTGATGTTCACAGCGGTTTCTCTGTTTCCCTGCAGGCGGCTTGGCTGCTGAAGGCCGTTTCATGCATCGATTTGACCACGCTGGCTGGAGACGATACGCCATCAAATGTTCACCGACTCTGCATGAAAGCCATCCAGCCGGTCCGATACGACCTTCTGAAGAAACTGGATATGCACGACAAAGGCGAGGCCTGCTGGGGGCATTCAGTCTCTTAAATTAGTTTTATTTCATTAAAGGTTTAGTTCTATTTCCGGGTGGATCATCTAAATCAGTGGTCCTCCTAACTGTCAATCATTCTGGTGATATGTTTACTTTAAGGCCATCCTACGTCCCCATGTTCACTAACCAATGGTGAGTCTGACGTAGTGGAAAAACTGCTAATCCTCTTTGGGAAAGTAAACTTGTATGAGCGATGCAACCAGCAACTTTTAAACAGAGCGTGCACGAGGAGAAATGGGCTCGTGCACGCTCTGGCATGCGTAGAATACATGTTCCCTCCCTGGAACGGGTTCAGGGTTGTGCATGTGCATTTTTTCTTTTTAAGTAGGGCGGGTCAAAAATTCATGAAAATCTTCCACTATACCTTTAATCCACATTGTTTGCAGAAAGGCAGGGAAAAGTCAGCCCGAAACGGTTCAGAGGGAAAGCAAACAATGACGAGCGCTGAAGATATAAAGCAAAGTTTGCTCATCAGTTTGGAAACGACTCACTTTGGTTATTTTACCTGGAAACAGTATTTATCTGTTAGCATAGCAACAGTAATAACATTCCACACATGCGTGTTTGTCTTCATTAGAGGAATTTTGAAATGAGACAGAACTCTAGAAGCTTAAGCAACATTAGCAGCTTTACTAGCTTTAGCAATTTTAGCAACCCTAGCAGCTTTAGCAACGTCAGTAGCTTTAGCGGCTTTAACGTAAGCACCTTTAGCAATGCTAGCACGATAGCAAAGTTAGTAGCTTTAGCAGCTTCAACATTAGCAACTTTGGCAATTCTAGCAGCTTTAGCAATGTTAGTAGCTTTAGCATCTTTAACGTTAGCACCGTTAGCAATACTAGCAGCTTTAGCAACGTTAATAGCTTTAGCATCTTTAACATTAGCACCTTTAGCATGCTAGCACCTTTAGTAATGTTAGCAGCTTTAGCAACATTAGTCGCTTTAACAGCTTTGATGTTAGCACCTTTAGCAATTCTAGCAGCTTCAGCAACGTTAGAAGCTTTAGCATCTTTAGCATTAGCACCTTTAGCATGCTGGCGCCTTTAGCAATGCTAGCAGCTTTAGCACCCTTAACGTCAGCACCTTTAGCATGCTAGCACCTTTAGCAATGTTAGCAGCTTTAGCAACTTAAGTCGCTTTAACAGCTTTAACGTTAGCAACATTAGCAACTTTAGCAGCTTTAGCCACCTCAGGAGCTTTAATAAGTTTAGCAACTTTAGGAGCTTAAGTAGCTTTAGGAGCTTAAGTAGCTTGAGCAATTTTAGCAGCTTTAGCAATGTTAGCAGCTTTAGCAGCTTTAAGGTTAGCAGCTTTAGCAACTTAAGCAGCTTTGGCAGCTTTAGCAACATTAGCAACGTTTGCAGCTCATCAACACTAGGAGCTTTAGCAACTTTAGCAGCTTTAGGAGCTTAAGCAGCTTTAGCAATTTAGCAACATTAGCAGCTTTGGCAGCTTTAGCAACATTAGCAGCTTTAGCCACCTCAAGAGCCTTAGCAACTTTAGCAGCTTAAGGAGCTTAAGCAGCTTTAGCAATTTTAGCACATTTAGCAGCTTAGCCACCTCAAGAGCTTTAGTAATTTTAGCAACTTTAGGAGCTTAAGCAGCTTTAGCAACTTTAGCAGTTTTAGCAATGCTAGCACCTTTAGCAATGTTAGCAGCTTTAGCAACGTTAGTCGCTTTAACAGCTTTAACATTAGCACCTTTAGCAATGCTAGCAGCTTCAGCAACGTTAGTAGCTTTAGCATCTTTAGCATTAGCACCTTTAGCATGCTAGCAGCTTTAGCAATGTTAGCAGCTTTTGGTACGTTAGCAGCTTTAGCAGCTTTAAGGTTAGCAGCTTTAGCAACCCTAGGAGCTTTAGCAACTTTAGCAGCTGTAGCAGCTCATCTGGTCGCTGTGTAGCCCAGCAGTATTTTTGTAAGCCATGATGGAGCAGAATAATGGAACCAAGGTCATATTTAATCTGTTTAATCACAGAAAGCGATGATGCAGATTCTAAAGAGCGAATCGTCGACACATTGAAAAGATCAGCAGTAAACCAGGCGGTTAGTGGCAGCCATAGCTTTAATCGTTGGGAGGAACGCTGAGATTCCAGCTGTAAACAGCTTCCCTCATCAGACCTGTACACTGATTCATCTGTTCATGCCTGAGTTTGGCCTGTAGAGGGAGCCATAAACCAGTTCACCAGCATGACTCTGCCTCTCCATGCCCTGCAGGACTAACAACAGCAGCGGTGTGTGTGTATCCGTCCCGTGTGGCCGACGCCTCTAAATCTCTGAAGGCAGCCAACTCCGGCCTCCCTGTTGCCTCTGGTGAGTCAGCCGGAAGCTTCTCTGCTCGTTCAGGTCAGAGCTTAACTAAAGAACTGTGATTTTTCCATTCTTCCCAGTTGCCACTGGATTCCCAGCTGGCCAGACGCCACTGGAGACCCGCCTCCAAGAAGTCCGTACCGCTGTGAGAGACGGCGCAGCGGAGATCGATATCGTCATCAACAGGACCCTCGCTCTGACAGGACAGTGGGAAGGTAAACTATTCATTTTTTACATGAATTTATGGTTCTACAGAATAAAGACGTTAAATGGACTGAACAGTTTATCTTTGACTGCATAGAAGACCCCTAAATGACTGCAGAGGCTAAATCTGCCCCATAAAACAGAAAAACAGCATCAGTTTGATATTATAGTTAAATGTTCTACAGGAACGCATCACTGCTGCCACCTGCTGGTCTAGAGGAGAACTGCAGGTTCCAGAGGGGCAGCCCTGCCTTCAGGTTAAGCTAATCTTTTAATAATTAAAGCCTTTAGCAGAACCCACTGGTTTCTCCACCTGAGTTCAGTTCCAAGATCCAAACACCATTAAAAATGTAATCATTATTAATGTCAGGATGGCACTAAAACCAGTTTAGTGTGAGCTGTTGGTTCTGGGTCTTTATGCTGGAAGATCATTGCTGTTGATGCTTTCCTGTTATCCCTTTCCCAGTGGCTGAAAAACCGGTTTAAACCCGATAACAATCAGCTTTTAGTGTAAAGTAGGGATTAAATCCACCATGATGACTCTGATACTAACAGCAGAATTCAAGGTATGGATCGCCAAGATGGCGCTGTGCATGGAGCAGACCGTTACGTCAGCTCCCTGTTCTCCTTTCCTGCTTTCTGAGCCGACCGCTGCTTCAAACCTTCTCTGACTCTGTGGTGGCATCAGTCCTCCTCTACGCTGTCGTCTGCTGGGCTCCTGGCAGCGCAGAGCGGGACAGAAAGAGACTGAACAAACTGGTGAGAAAGGCCGTTTCTGTCCTAGGCTGCACTCTAGACTCTGAGAGGAGGCTGCTGTCCAAGCTTCCATCCATCATGGACGCCACCTTCCACCCTCTGCAGCAGACTGGAGAGGAGCTGAGCTGCTCCTTTAGTCAAAGACTT
>NW_015151505.1:15647-17308 GCF_000732505.1 Cyprinodon variegatus
ATGAGCGACTTTTACTTTAAGATAGAAAGAAAGATGATGGAGATGAATCCCAGCAGAGAGATGAAGGTTATTGAAGACATGGCAGGAAAAATGAACTATTTTAAAAGATTTGACCCAGAGATAAAAACAGCACAATAAACCAGTAGCTGATAGAGCTAGCAGCGCTAAAGATTCCCCCACTTATCTAAAGGCAACATTCGTTCATCAGAAGGAAATCCTAAATCAGTTAAAATCAGGATATGGATGCAGGCTAAACATCTATGATAGGTGGTTTTATTCACAGAAGCTTTATGATAAAATCTTTAAACTAAATCACCTTCACAGTCACTCCTCTGTTGCTGTATCATAAAAAATCCTCTAAAATACTTACAGGTTTGTTGTCGTTAAAATAAAGGTTTCTAAAAGTTTAATCAACACAAATTCAGAAGGTAAAGGTGTTAATATTCACACATGAATGGACTGGTGGCGTCACACAGTAATCTGATTACAGAAGCAGACTGTTAGATCGAGCTCATTATTTTAATGCATTGCTTTTAATCTGCCACTGTTCCTATAAATTCCTCAAATGAAATAATAATTTAAGCTATTAATCTGGGATGTGTGCTATTTTACCGTCTATTCTCTGCTGGCGTCGCTCTAAATGAATAGACCTTTTATCCCCCGCACCCACATTAGCCATTATCTGGTAATTAACTTTCCCCATAATGAATCTTTAAGAATGTGCCAGTTTGAGAAAAGGATAAAAAAAAAGACCCAAAGAGAAATTTGTAGAACAACGTCTGTAATGAGCGAGGAAATGTTGAACTTGTTCCAGTTGTCAGCGAGCAGATGAACGGTCACCATCCATTACAACCACAGGAGGACTTTCAGGGTGCGGCCTGCAAAATAGGAGGAGTATTTTTAGCAAGAAAGCCGATAAAACAGAAAGTGAAAGGAGGAGACAGAATGATTGGAATGGAGGATATTTTTATTCATCTTTGATCAGGATGACGGCTTCATGTCTGGCAGAGCTTCTGGTCTGCAGCAGAGTTTCTCTCTGGCTTCCCAATGAGGCAGCAGGTCCTGCACACCAACCAACTAATCTAATACACACTGCAAAACATCTAAATCTAAGTCGTTTCTTTCTGGAATTGGGGAGGTAAGTGAGACACTTTGCCAATGGAACAAGACAAATTAAATTTAAACTAAGAAAAAACAACTGAATTGTCTTATTTCAGGTGCAGATTATCTAATTATCTTATTCTAAGAGAATAAATCCTCCTTCCATCGGCACATTATCTTATTTACCTGCTCTATTTAAGAGGAAATACACTAAATGTAAGACCTTTGACTTATTTTTAGATAATGTTTGCAGTGTAAAGCCTGGTTTAAAGTATCCAGAGCATCAGATAGAGGCGAGTTTCTAACTCCATTGGTTCTACGTTTTGGAAAAGTGAACCAGCAGCTTGATTTCAGCCGTGGAGGATGTGGCGTCTGTGGATCTTCCCAGAATCTCCGCCCTGAAATTCCACCAACAGCAATTTCTGCCTAACATAGAATAGAGAAACGCTTTATTGACCCACAATGGGAAAATCGTGGTGTTATATCAAAAAAAGTGGAATAAGTGACAGAATTAAAAAAATAAACAAATAAAATCCTTTACTGTAAAGTGTTTTAACAAT
>NW_015151505.1:18541-21419 GCF_000732505.1 Cyprinodon variegatus
GCATGGGGGGGGGGGGGAAGTTATCCAACAGAGATGATCATTTAGTGAGGATCCGTCTGTTTCCACCTCCAGAGGGCATCCAATCACAGAGCAGATCTGCATTGCAGCTGCTTCCTTCCAACCAACGGACCAAAGAAAAGCTTCAAACAGTCAATAAAACAAGAATAAAACATTATGAGTACTATTAAAACTTCTCAGTAAACACCTGATGCTCAGATGTTCCTACTAGTGAAAGTCCGACCAGCTGTGGAGATGAGGAAGGAGAAGACTTCTTAAAGTTGTCACGCTCCTCCTTTATAGTCCATATGAGCCAGTGGGAATCAGCTGGAATGCTGTTAAAAGCAGAAACATCAGAATCTGCATCACATCCTCTCTCCATCCCAACAGGTTCAGACTTCATCAAGACTTCTACAGGAAAGGAGGCCGTCAATGCTACTTATCCTGTTACCATAGTGATGGCCAGAGCTATCCGTGACTACTACTTGCGTACTGGCCACAAGGTAAAGTGTTTGTTTATCTATACAGGTCATTAAGAATCAAAATCTATGTGTTGATGATTATTCAATTCAGTTCAGTTTATTTCTATAGCTCCAATTCACAACACAAGTCATCTCAGGTCACTTTCCAGTTCACCAGATCATCCAGACAGATTGATTCAAAGTTTTCTATCTGAGGAAAACCAGCTGATTGCATCGACTCATTGACTCTTCAGCAATCCCTCACACAGCGCAGCGACAGCGCTGCCAAGGCCTATTGTATCTGTACCGTTTATTATTTATCTCCTTACAATAGAAGTGGCTTCTTTGGAGGCTTTAACATTTTCAAAAACTCAACAAACTTGGCAGTAAAATGTTGTTTAAATGTATGTATTTTAATGGAATTTAAAATGGGCGTGGCCAAATGGCTCTATGAGATGACGCAGAGATTTGACATTTTGCAGATAGGTAGATGTCAATGAATCATGAAAAAGAGTCTCTTGGAGGTAGGCTCTAAAACCTACAGGAAGTCGGCCATTTTGAGTCAAAGGCCAATTTTATGAAATTTTTCAATTTTGTTGACTTTGAATTTTAATTATCTCGGCCAAGGTTATTTGAGCCATCGGCTTCAAACTTGGTGTGTGTGCAGATAAGGTGTGAGATCAAAAATTATCTTTTTTTTTAGTTTTCATGAAGGGGTCCGCCGGGGCCCCGAGGTTAGAAATTAAATAACTTTTACAAAAAAAATCCAAAGCTGGTGTGATGCAGCTTTTAGAGGTTTCCCTGGTTTCATACCTCAATCAGTGACTGAATAACTCCTCAGCAGGCAGCCAAGTCTTCTCGGCCCTCTTGAGCTGAACACCTATGACCTGGCCTGACAGGCTGGAGGAGGAGAGCGTTGATCAGAGAAGCAGCTGAGAGATCCACTGTGACTCTGAAGGAGCTGCAGAGATCTACAGCTCAGGTGGAAAGCATAAGCTGTGATTAGGACAGGTGATTGTAATGTGGACCAGGAGTCCCATTAACCCAGTGGTTCCCAAAGATTTTCTTCTGGGCCCCTCCTTTGAATTACAATAAATTTTCCAATTGTACGTGTAATAACTGAGCTTCTTTTTCTTAATAATCTCTTTTCATGGTTCCTTCCTTCATCTCACCTGAAAGTTTGGTATAACCTGCTGTTTGTCCTTTTTAGTGTAACAAGGTGTTGCTGTTCACAAGCTAGAGTTCAATACAGCCACCAAAACATCAGTTTTGTCCTGCCTCTCAATATGATATTGGGTCTCCGCCGGTCAAGCTGACAGTCATAAAGGGAATTCATCAAATATCTCTATAAAGGTCATGAGCCAAGATTTAACCAACACTTTTCTCCACTATGAAAGCGTCCAATGATGGAGGAAGCTGGTAGAAACAGGCTGCAAAGTGTCTGGGAATAGATCAGTAGTTCAGCAGGCAGCAGCCACAGAAGGCTTTGATAGATGTTGGATTGTGATCAACTTCAGACTAAAAACACAGAGATGTTTTACTGCAGGTGGGCTTCAAGCCGGCGGGAGGCATTCGGACGGCGCAGGAATCCTTAGTGTGGCTAAATCTGATCAAGGAAGAACTTGGAGACGATTGGCTTTGCCCTCATCTCTTCCGCCTGGGAGCCAGCAGCCTATTGGCTGACATAGAGAGACAGGTGAGAATCATGCAGCTAGCATCGTTATTACCACAGCTAATGTTTGGATACTGATGTCTCTGTCCTGTGCGTGCAGATATACCACTATGTGACGGGGCAGTATGCAGCCTACCATGAGCTGCCCATGGCCTGACGACAGGAAGTCGTGTTTTAGTCGTCGAACAGAACGCCTGAAACGCCACGAAAAGCCGTCGCTGAAACAAAGACACCAGCATGTTTGTTGGGTTAACCATTGATTTCAGTGTCCGCACCATTCAAATGACTAATGATGAAATAAATCATTTATTTCAACTCTGCTCTGATGATTCTCTCCAGAAATAAAGAAGCTGAATGTTAAATGATGACCAAGTTTTGCACACGAAAACAACCAGATCACATCACCTTTAATATATAATCTCCTCCACCTTTAGAGACATTATGAACGTTTTTACAGATAAATATATTTACAATAGTCTTTTTATTTGACCCTTTGAGTCGCTAGTTCAGTATCTATAAACTGGAGCCTATTTTACTAAATTAACTTCAGATGATGACCAAGTTTTAAGCATGAAAACAACCAGATCACATCACCTTTAATATATAATCTCCTCCACCTTTAGAGACATTATGAACGTTTTTACAGATAAATATATTTACAATAGTCTTTTTATTTGACCCTTTGATGAGCAGCATCAGTCGCTAGTTCAGTATCTATAAACTGGAGCCTATTTTACTAAATTAACTT
>NW_015151505.1:21583-23604 GCF_000732505.1 Cyprinodon variegatus
TTCTGACCTTCTTCCAGTCTGAGGAGCTGCAGCCTCCACACCACACAGTGAGACAGCTGGTCAGAACGCTCTCTATGGTGCTTCTGGAGAAGGAGGGGAGGATGGGGGGGCAGGTGGGCTCTCCTCATCCTCCCCAGGAAGTCCAAGCGCTTCTGGGCCCTTTGGACCAGTGAGGTGGTGTTTCCAGTCCAGGTGAGGGTGTCTGTGATGAAGCTGGTGCTGCTGACCACCTCTACAGCTTTTAGAGACATTATGAAAGTTTTTACTGAAAAATATCTTTACAATAGCCTTTTATTTGACCCTTTATGACTAAAACATTGTTCGATAAAGACTCAGTAGTTCAGTATCTATAAAGTTTTTCCTATTTTCCTAAATTAACTTCGGGTCAGACGTTCTCGCACTTTTTGGAGACCTAGCAAACAAAGAGTAGCTCTACTTAAGGACTGGATTCTGTCATCCCTGATCTGAGCAACCTATCAGGACCCCCTGCAGTGTGCTTATCGCCATGGAGATGGAGTTGATGATGTCATCATTTATACAAGGCAGACAGCACTGTGAGGATCATGATTCCTCCAGAACATTTAACACCATTCAGCCTCAGATGGAGATGAAGACTCAGGTGGAGGCATCAACAATCACCTGGATCAAAGACTACCTGACAGACAGACTGAAGGCTCAGCTGTCTGATCCAGCAGCACAGGAGCACCACAGGGGATGGTACTCTCTCCATTCCTTTTTCCTCTGTTCACCTCTGACTTCCATGACCAGACAGAGTCCTGCCATCTGCAGAAATCCTGGATGACTGCAGTCACTGGAAGCATCAAAGATGGTCTGATTATAGGCAGAGATCTGATCCACTTCAGGAGTGAAAAGACCGTTTTAAAGCAGTTTGGAGATCTGGGACAGGTCAGCTCTCTGACAAACACAGCAAAGGTTATTTCTGTTGTAGATGAGGGAGTGAATTCATAGATGTTATCCCTTACTGGTANGACCAGTGAGGTGGTGTTTCCAGTCCAGGTGAGGGTGTCTGTGATGAATCTGGTGCTGCTGACCATCTCTACAGCTTTTAGAGACATTATGAAAGTTTTTACTGAAAAATATCTTTACAATAGCCTTTTATTTAACCCTTTATGACTAAAACATTGTTTGATGCAGACTAACGCCTCAGTAGTTCAGTATCTATAAAGTGTTTCCTTTTTTCCTAAATTAACTTCGGGTCAGACGTTCCCGCACTTTTTGGAGACCTAGCAAACAAAGCGTAGCTCAACATAAGGACTGGATTCTGGCATCTCTGATCTGAGCAGCAAACCAGCAGCTATCAGGACCCCCTGCAGTTTGCTTATCGCCATGGAGATGGAGTTGATGATATCATCCACCTGCTTCAGCCAACCCACTGTCAGTTAGACAAGGCAGACAGCACTGGGAGGATCATGGTCTTTCTTTGATTCCTCCAGAACATTTAACTCCAGTCAGCCTCAGATGGAGATGAAGACTCAGGTGGAGGCATCAACAATCACCTGGATCAAAGACTACCTGACAGACAGACTGAAGGCTCAGCTGGCTGATCCAGCAGCACCACAGGGGACGATACTCTCTCCATTCCTTTTTCCTCTGTTCACCTCTGACTTCCAGGACCAGGCAGAGTCCTGCCATCTGCAGAAATACTGGATGACTGGAGTCACTGGGAGCATCAAAGATGGTCTGATTATAGGCAGAGATCTGATCCACTTCAGGAGTGAAAAGATCGTTTTAAAGCAGTTTGGAGATCTGGGACAGGTCAGCTCTCTGACAAACACAGCAAAGGTTATTTCTGTTGTAGATGAGGGAGTGAATTAATAGATGTTATCCCTTACTGGTAGAACGGAGAATATTTGCTTTGAGGTGAAGGAGCAGGATCCTAGGAGGAGGAACAGGTTCCTGGAAGCTGGTAGGAGAACGTCCTTCTCCAGGAGCAATTCAGGCGAAGGTGGAGGAGGATGAGGAGGTTCAGTCTGAGCAGGGGTGGATTTAGGAAAAGACAA
>NW_015151505.1:26999-38091 GCF_000732505.1 Cyprinodon variegatus
GGGACAAGAAGAGAGGGACACAACCTAGAACAGATAATGGATGTCTATTCTATTAACATTTCTATATCTGGAGAATGAGGCTGTTCGATGTGTTGTCTTCTCAGTTCAGAGGGGCCCCTGCCTGTCTTTACCTAGGGCCCCACATTTCCTAAATCCGCCCCTGATCAGCGTCGCCTGGATCACCTGTGATGTGCTACGTTCAACGTTCTAGCTGATCAAGATCTGGAGCGCTCCCCCCCCCCTCCAATATCTTGTTCTCCTGCATATCAGATGAACTTTAATCCTCCTCCTTCTCCTTCCTCACTCTCAGGTTATTCTCAGTCTCATTCATCCTCTGCTTTATTCCACCATCACAGTCTGGCCCCCGAGGAAAAACTATTCTAATCCTTTCCCTGAACTATTTATCAGAGCTCAACACAGAAAACAGTTTCTGTATTATGAGACTGTTGATGTTTGGATCTGTTGAATTAAGAGAATCAGTCACACAGCGAGCAGAAAGCAGAGCTCAGCCTATGGCACAGTTTTAGTCTTTAATTAGACCTCCGACTGAACATTTACAAAGGCTATTCAGTAGCATTAACGGGATAAAACAGCTTCTGTCTCTTCTTTGTCCCTAATATAAAGAAATTCAATTAGGCTAATTAGCTAGAGCATTTTGCTCTGTAACACAATTAAAATTTTCTTTCAAGAAGTTAACCTCTGAAATTAGAGCAATGCTTTTTTTTCCAAATAGCTTTCTTCTGTTTCTGTTTGAAACAAAAGGTCAAACTACAGCCGGTGAGAAAAGCAGATAAGCACCAATAAGGAAAGATCTAGGTTGGATTTAACCTTTTCAGTGAATTTCTGGAATAACTGTTTCTTTTTGGTATTTCTAGAACGGCTACCAGAGGTCAAAAGTGGTGTTAAAAGCCATCTTAAAAAAACCCATCTTGTGATGTTACTGCTGGTTCAATAAAAAGTTTATTGTTTTGTACAGAGGGAACCTCCACAGTATACCAGGGCTGAAAATAGTATTATACTTGTACCAGCTCACAGCTGGACCAGAGGAAACATCTTCTTTCATCTGAGCCCAGAGGGATCATGAGGTAAAGGCCAATAGAACGCTCTGAGCGTGATGTTTTAGACTCCAGTATCGCTTTAATATGTTAAAATCACTTCAAGAAGAAGAAAATCTTGGAGTGGTGTAAAGATTGTTTAAGCATCGCAACCCCCAACCCCTCACAGGGGAACAGAAGACCTCGCCTGTTCAGCCAGGCCAACAATTCCTTCTAACAACCCCCCTTTCAGAGACATAGACAGGTATGGGGCATTACAGGCTAACAAAGAAGCTAAATGACCCCCATTCCTAAGAGGTGGACCCGTTCATCTGTTTCTATTTCCTTGTTTTCTAAACATAAACCAGGCTTTGTTGGGCTGCTGGATAAAACCTGGAACTTAACGCTATTTCTGACATTTTGAATTGAAAAAATCTTCCTGGATGGAAGAGAAACGTCTTCAGACTTGGAAACAAAGTCCAGGGGATTGTTTTTTAACTATTTTTGGAATGAATATGACCTGGATGACTGAGAATATTCACCAGCACTGATGGTTTAATGTTGCATTAAACTCCTTTTGTTGATGGGAGAGATTTTAATTTATTTTCTATTCCCACTAATGCCTGCAAGGGCCAGCGGGTCTCCTAGAGTCATCAGACGAGAGGCTGGGTACACCATGGATGGGTCGCCAGGCTGTCAGACATAGAGACACACAGAACAAACAACCACCAACACAGTTATGTTGAGTTTGAATCCAGCGTCTGCATCCTCCAGAGATTCCTCAGCCGATTGCATCATAGCGCGGCTCCAAGGTCTGTTCGGATTGGACGACTCCTTGTTATGCAGCTGGCAAATGCAGCCTTCTTTTTGCATGTTTGAAGGACAGGTCCGCTGCTGTATCCTCTGTATCCCTGGGTATCCCAGGATTCATGTTAGGATTCCAGTTTGTGGGGCTTGTTTATTTTCTTTTGCAGTTTCCCCGTGCACCCACTAGGTGGTGCCATTGTCCTCTGCTGGTCTGGAGGGTGTTCCTGTTCTTCTGACCTCACACTTGCAGCCTATTGGGTCATCAGTCCCTGAGGAGTATTTAAGGAGCAGACTGTCTTCACTTCCTGTGAGTGTTTGCCAGTATTGGGTTCTCTAGCCCCTCTGAGTTTGCTGAGTGACTTTGAGTCTAAGTGTCTTCAGAGCTCTCCAGTCCTAACCTTATTTTGTCTTTGATTTTCCGGCAGGATTTTCCAGATCCTCTGGATAAGCTGGCCCTTCAAATCTGGAAGGGAAACACTCGTCACACTGAGAAAAGGAGACGGATCTCCTCATCCGAACGCTGAGCCCTTCAGGAACCAAGACTCAGTCTGCTAAGTTGCTCCTCAGGATTCCCATAGTCTGCCTGTCCGCCCTCCAACGAACCAAACCTTCTACAGACCAAGCCTCCACAAACAGGATCTCAGAAAACCTCCCCAACTACCACAGAGAGTCCAAGAAACCTTCTATTCAGACCTTCGACCAGTTTTCCCACAGCCCTTGAACTCACCTCTCTGATCTCCTCCTGGAGCTTCCGTGTCCAGTTCACCAGATCGCTGGAACCTCCCCAAGCTATACAGTTCCTGACTATAAACTGTTAACTCTTTTTCGTTGTCTGTGGAGTGCTTCTGCATGTGGGTCAAACATATTAGACCCATCATGACAATTCCTTGTGAGCGCGGATGCTCCGTGATCAGAGGAAAAAGGGAAATGGCGCTGAACGGTGGTGAATATTGGAAGTGCAGGTTCATATAATCCAAGTCTGTGAATAGTTCTGTCTGAAATGAATGAAAATAGTTGTTTTAATGGTTATGTGGCGGTAATGTTTTGTTTATCTAAAGGTTTTATCTGTCCCTGTGTAAATGGGTTTGGCTGTAATTTAAGCTCAGATTCCAATATCTCTGCTATAAATCTGATATCTGAGACCAGCTCCTTGAAAATGTTATTGGCATCCAGAACAGCAGTGCAAAGTTGGGTGTCCATTCTTCGCCTGCATTGTAAGTCAACTATCACGGTTGCTAAGCGACAAAGTGTACGGGCGGTGAAAGCTGTGGAGGGCTGGACCTGTTTGAATCCACAGCCAAACTCTTGCGGTCTCCTTATTCTCACGGACCTGGAAGGATCCAGTCCAGGTAGACCAGGTCCTTGGAGGACGCAGCCTTAAAAATAAAACACCCTGTCTGTCACACTTTCCATTACCCTATCCAGTGACCCATTAATTTCTATGGCCTAACCCTAATCATTACCAACACACGCCTAAGCCTGGGCTTAACTTAAACTCAGTTCAGGAAATTACTGATCATGTGATCCTCAGCCAGGTTCAGGCTAAGCTTTGATAGCTAGACCCACATCCTCCTCCTCATTCTGAGACATGCTGTGGTAGAGTGACCAGCTGATCCCAAACATGTTCTCACATGGAGCATCTAAGTAACTTCTTTTAAACATGTGCAACTTAATCCTAAAACAAACTTAACTAAGAGATGCATCATTTACAGGGAACCTTTTCTACCTGTGTCAAACCCCCTTTATTGTATTCTATGTTCCATTTAAGGGGGCAACTCTAGCTATAAGGATAAGGTTAAATACAGGGAGATTGTTATTCACACTGGCGGTAATGACACCTGGTTACTCTGATCAGAGGTCATTAACATCAGCTTATGATTCAGATTGTAAGTTTGCCAAAAATGTCGGCCTCTGTAACTTTCTATAGCCCCCTCCCTGATCTGATGTTTAACCAGGAAGCAGAGTCGTAGTTTAACACACCTCTCTGCAGCTTCACTACTGTTAGCCATTCATTGTCCAACCATGACAGTGTTGTGTCCATGGCCAACACTAAAACCAATTAAAAGAATAAACTATCCTGCAGAAATAAAAAATGAGATTCTAGTAATAATTAACATTATCCTAATTAAACAAAACTTTAAAACAATTAAATGGAATTTAATGAACAAAATATCTCTCTCAAAGATTTTATTTGTTAATGATTTGATTTATGACTTAATATGTGTTGGTATGACCATGGCGTCAGATGCAGGAGTTTGCCCTGCCAATGGGTTGTCTGTTAAAGCTACAATGTAGCTTACCACCATCAGTGTGTGTGTGTGTGCGTAAACAGGTGAATTACTGAATGACTTGGAAAAGCGCTACAGACCATTTACCACAACCAGACTGATTCATTTTGTCTCAGGAACCTCGGGTCTGTTTCACGAAGCAGGTTTATTGACAACTCCAAGTTTTCTAAACCTGAAATCAGGGAAACTCTGAGTTTTCAGGTTTCACAAAGACAGTTTCCTCATCCTCTGTTTCTGTTGCCATGGTAACATCCTCCCAGAGCTAACCTGGTCAGCAGCGGGTTTTCTTCAGTAAACTCCTTGTCCTCTGTCTCTGCTCCCCTTAGAGCCAATCACGCTGTCTTATTTCCTGATCTAGTACAATTTTTGTTTTAGTTTTGTCCGTAAATAAAAAAAAAAAAAATCATTAACTAGGTCCATCAGACACTTTAGTGTCATCTGATGAGGATCTTGTTAAAGATTAATCTGCACTTTTTCACAGAGACTTTAATATTTATAGGGAGAGGATTCTCATCTCAGTGACATGAGATTTATGTTTCTTTGATTTGTTTAATATCAGCGACATGTGGATCATTTTTGTTTATAATTTTTACAGTACATGAAGAACTAATTAAATCATTTTCAGATTACAGATAAACAGATTAATAAATTGTGTGTGTGTGAGGGGGGGGTCACTTTAGGGTTAGGGTTAATTCAGTGATAACCACCTACCGAGTCTACTGCCACAATCTGAAGCCATTCTATGTGACTGATAATAAAAACCATTTATCGGTATGATAACATCCGAAGCGTTTGCAAACAGCCACTTAGTATTTACTGATGAAGGACAGAATCTAACTGAAGAAGAACCTCATGAGACGATGAGGTTCCATCTATTACATTTTTATTCTTCATTCTCACCTGCTGCCAGATTATTTCATATTAATCCACTACCATTTAGGAAATAATCCCGTAATGTTATTGTGGTCACTAAAGATTATGGCAGGCCATATTGATATGTATTAGTTTTACTGAACATGTATTCCTGATATCTGAAAAAAAAAAAAAAAACTATTTCATTTGTCTAAATGACCATTTCAATATCCACATTTCCACATCTAGAATAAACATTCTGGATGTCTAGAAATTAATATCAGATCTCTGTATTCCTAATATACAGTTCATTGTTTCAATTATTTTGACTATGTAGAAATGTATTTCAGATATCATAAATACATTTTCAGTCAAGCTGAAAAATGTCAGAATGGCTATCTATAATATGTAAACATTATAGAATATAAAACTTCATTCTTACCAGTAAAATTTATTTTATTTTTTTTGCTTTCTAAAATTCAGTTTTCTGCAAAATTTTAATTTAGAAAATATATTATTATAGTTTAGTCTAGGAGTGTGATTTTGATCAGGAAGAATCTTATTTTAGTGATCTACAAATGGAACAACAGAGAGGAGAGAGCTTTAAATGTAAAAACAGCCTGCCATATTATAGAAACGTACGCATTAACTTGAGGAACAATCTTTTACTTAACCATCTTCCTCTTCTTTGCAGCTGTAGTGCCGTTTCTCTTTCTTTTGAACACATTCTCAATTTTATTTTTTATTTCTGTATTAAAATCTCTAGATCCAGTGTGGTGAAATAGGCGCTTCATGTTGCCTGTTGTCATGGTTGAATCGGGGCTCCAACGATAATGGCTTTTCATACTTGTTACGTACATGTTCAACTCTGAGTGGACCTAGTTAGACTGGATTAAACTAATTCATAGCAGCCGTTTTGCAACCAAAAACTCAGAGTTCCTGACCTTAGGCTAGATCAATTTAGAGTTGAGGATTTGAATCAGAGTTTGTTAAACCTGCTTGGTGAAATGGACCTCTGGCTGCAGCAAGTGGATTATGTTAGCAAGTATAAGGCAACCCTAGCTATTTAATATTTTTACATGCCCAAATATCCTGGGCGAACAGGAGTAGCAACAATCTTTCAGTCTGATTATTAATTCTAAAGCCAGTTAACAGCTTTAATTATTCTGAACATTTAACCCTTAGTTTTCCCCATCTAAAATTACAATTAAAGAGACAAAACAACCTATGATTGTATATTTGTATTTTTCACCAAATCCTTACTCAGAACTTTTAGATCTGTTTCCAGACTTCCAATTTGATTTAATGTTAAATACTAACAATGTCTGTATAGTGGGGGTTTTAAACATTCATCCTGAAGGTGAAACTCAAATGCAGCCTTTAATGCTATCTTAGACTCGATTGGCTTTGTTCAAAATGTGAATAGTCCCACATATTCTCATCTTCATACCTTGGACCTTGTGCCGTCATATGGCAATGATCTGACCACTTTCTACTAACCTTCAAATTAAATGTAACGTTTTCTTTCCCTAAAAGAAGGTTTGCTTTAACAGATAACTATCAGTATTAATAAAGCAATAGGTTGCATTTGATACAGTTGACCATAATATTCTTTTAGAAAGACTTGAATATTTTGTTGGAATTAAAGGAACAGCACTAGACTGGTTTAAATCTGATCTATCTGATCGAATTCAGTTTGTTCATGTTAATGATAGATCTTCCTCATGCTCAAAGGTTACCTGTGGAGTACCACAGGGATCAGTGCTAGGACCAATTCTCTTTACTTTATACATGCTCCCAATCGGTAGAATTATTAGACAGCATGGGATTAATTTCCACTGTTATGCTGATGATACCCAGCTATATATTCTTAACTTTCTGCTTCTGAATGCAGACAAAACAGAAGTTTAGACCAGAGTTTGAAAAAAGATAGCTGATTAGTCAGCTATTTCATTTTGATGGGATTAAATTTATCATAGTTAATGTAAAAAAAAAAAAAAAAACTTTGTGAATTGGTGCTATATAAATAAATAAAATGTAATTAAAGTATGCCAATATAAGTAAACTTGTTTTTTTACAGCTTTACTGAAAACAAAATTAAAATACAGTATTTGTTGTCGACACAGGAAAAGTATATTTGACTTGTGCCTAAAACTGTTCCAATATTTACAAGAAGAGTCCCAGAAATAAGAATGCTGGATTTTCACATTGTGAAAAAGCAAATTATGTACAACCAGAGACCATGAAGAGGATAAAAAGTCTTCTAAAATCCACTGCAGAAAGAAGAAAAGCTTCTGGGATGGTATTTAGGCTCCTGAGGCAGGCTGTCCTGGTAGATCAATGTCTTACACCTCTGGTAAATATGTCACTGCTATCTTTAACATAGAAGAAATCACTTAACGGGTTTAAATATGTTGATGACAAACAGATGCAATCAGGGTAAATTGGGTAAATGACCTTAAAAACAGAAAATCTTCATTTAAAAAAATACAAAAAGCATCTGTAGTTCTTCATGGAGTCCATGTCCAGATGCAGGCTGGCCAGCGGGGGGCGGTACGGTGATTGTCCAAAGGTTCGTCTCTGGAACACAATACCTACAGTTTCTTTACCTGTTTCACATTTTTTCCAGTCAACCGCAGAATACTGAAATTTTTCCTGAAGAAAACATTTGACCCCTTTGTTGAGTTCTGGACCAAAACACGTTCACCTAGAAGCCATGAACACTTGAAGTTAAAGACCTTCCCTTTTCTTAGCAGTCAGGCACTAAATTGGGTCCATGAAAAGGAAGCAGGTGGAAAAAAATCCCATCTTATTATTATGAATAATAAACTCATCTTTCCTTATAATATCCTTAATAGTTCAGAGTCATTTTTGATCTAATTAGCGTTTTGACAGAATTCTTCCAAAACCGTATTTTATAGCGTTAAAACTTTGACTTTGAGCTTCTGAAGAAAGGAGAAGCGTTTGATGACGGCAACAGCAGGAGGTGGATGAACGATGATATTAGCGCTGGTTCATGCGGTCTGTTCCGTCTTTAAGGTCTGAATGAAGCAGAAAGAGTTAAAGGAGGAAATGAAGGGAGATACTTCAGCTCACAGACAGACGTCCTTTTCTTCTAACTAGAGCAGCTGTGATTCAGAGTTACATGATTTGACCTTTTAGAACCAAGCTTGAGTTTTCAAAGCGTCAGACGGAGGATGCAGGACCGCAGCCACCTCTGGACCAGAACCAGAGCTTTGTTTGGGATCACTCTCAGGACAAATTCTGTTTATTGTTTTCCAGGTACAGAGAGCCGCCATCTTTTAGAGATAAATCATGAAATATACAAACATGTTAATATACACCATTTGTTGCCACATTGTCTCTATGGCCATTCTGTACAGCAGAACGAGTCCGGGTTATGTACATGTCGCATAGCGGACCTGGACAGGAGGCAATAGTGCATTTGGTTCTGTGATTGCATGCTCTCCTGTCTCTGTCACTCGGGCTCTTCCTTCTCGTCGTGATTGGACGCTCAGCGGACCTGTGCGGCGTAGCCCTCCTTCATCAGACCCTCCTCATAGTCGGTCTGGCAGAGGATCATGTTGTTCTTCAGGAAAAATTTGTCTCCAACACAAAACCTGCAAAACGGAAACAGAGGAGAGATAATGATCTGCAGAGAATGAAACCATCATGAATGTTCTTCAGGTAGCAGCAGCAATAAGAGAATTCCTCTGGTCTGCAAACAGATCAACTCAACATGCAGGAGGAAACAGTTTGAATCATTTCCCCTCATTTTATGACTAATTATTACTAATGAATGTTTTTTCTCAAACACTCAAGTTTGATTTTCAACAGCTCCATGATGGAGTCTCCATCCTGATCTGTTATCCAGGTGAACAGCGATTGCTCTGCAGAGTCCATTTCATTAATACATCCCACTAAACCAGGCCAATAACTTTATCAGTTCATGGATTGGCTGGGAGCCTAAAACATGTATTCCATCCACGAATTCCAGGAACAGGATGCGAGATTTCCATAAAAAGGGGGAAAATTCAGTGATATTTCTAGTTGAACTGTAAAGTGCCTTAAGATGACTTATATAAATAAACTGAATTGAATTGATTCTGCTCATTGGGACAATTAATCGCATTTGCAATTTAGAAAAATGCAATCATCAAATCACAGAGGCGCTCAGTGTTTAATCACAATACATTTAACTAGAATAAGACACTGAATTTCTCCCTCCAGCTCTTTAAGTGGCAGTAATACGATTAAAGTGGGTCTACTGTCACACAGAGAGTTGCATCTAGCACCTAGATCTATGTATTATTGTAGAAGTAAGAACTTTTTCATGCAGATGTTACAGTAAAGTCCTTCAGCTCTGGATTCTGGAAAAGCAGGATGGAAAATGGAACCCTGGAGTAAAACTTTGACATGGTTTCACTCAGTGCAAAGGAAAATCACACTATGGGTAAAAAATAATCACAATCTAGATTTTTGGCCAAACGGTTTAGCCCTACTGCTCATTTCAAAGGATATGCATGAGGAAGAACTTTAAACCTTCCACTCTCCCTTTGTTCTTAGAACGCAGAAAAATCAGGTAAAAACATGGGATTTTTTTAAAGATCCAACCTTCAAAAATAATCTTTTAGAATCCAATCCGCAGAGCTACATCCTTAGACTGCAGAACAACTAATACGATGATATTAGGATAGAAATGACCTTTATTCTGTATCTGAGGACATTATGATGATCCTATTTAACACATATTAAAACAAACTATTACATAAATGCTAATATTGATCCACATCTAGTCCTGCTGGTGGCTTTAAACAGTCAAAACCAAGAGTACCGAGGACCAGCGTCTGACATTAGCTGCAGGAATAATTCTATTCAGTGTATTTCTATAGTTCCAATTCACATCAGGTCATCTCAGGTCACTTTCCAGTTCACCAGATCATCCAGTCAGATTGGTTCAAAGTTTTCTATCTAAGGAAAACCAGCTGATTGCATCGACTCATTGACTCTTCAGCAATCCCTCACACTAAGCATGCTTGTAGCGACAGTGGAGAGGAAAAACTCCCTTTGAACAGGAAGAAACCTCCAGCAGAACCAGGCTCAGTGTGAGCGGCCATCTGCTGAGGCCCACTGGGGTTCAAGGAGAAAACTGCTCTGAGGTGGAGAAAATCTGGGATTTCATGGGATTGGGTCCAGATTTAATCCATCTGAGTCGGCGTTTGGATAAACACAGAACTGAACGATGAAGAGGAACTTTTATTTGGACTCTTCCATGAACACTCAGCAGTGACTTTATGGAGGTTCAGCCGTTTCTGCAGCTGCTCTTGGCTATATTTATACTTCTGGATTTCCTTCATCTTTTAGAGGTGCTGGTTACATGATCATTTCAAGGAGCTGCTGTGCCATGATTACGACATTTTAAATGTTAAATCAATCTCCCTTTACTGCTAGACCAACAGATATTTAATGCAGAGGATCATCAGCCCAAACAAACAGCATCCGTTTGGTTTGCTGAACTGATTTGGAGTAAAAATCTCCCTCCATCAGCAGCACTGATGTTTCCCTCCTGCTGTCAGAGCCTAGTTTCCTGGGATACCTCCTACACCCACCTCCACCCTGCAGCTGCTCTGTGCCTTCAGGGGGAATGAGGCTGGATGATAAGGTTGGAGGACAGCTTCATCGATTAGCTGTCCCCAGGGCTGATCCGTGGCTAACAGCTTAGAGGATTCCACTTTATTAACCTGGCTACAAAATATGCTAATCCTGGAT
The DNA here is from genome assembly GCF_000732505.1 of Cyprinodon variegatus. Lineage (NCBI taxonomy): Eukaryota > Metazoa > Chordata > Actinopteri > Cyprinodontiformes > Cyprinodontidae > Cyprinodon > Cyprinodon variegatus. The sequence goes on from NW_015151505.1 coordinate 37,750, forward strand.
ATTTGAAACCTAAAAACAGAAGATTTAAGAGAGGAATTCCAGACGGATCTATTCCCAGGGCTTAGGAAACAGACGGATCTATCCTTAGTTTACAGAGTGGAGACGGGAAGAGGAAATGTTCTAGTTCTGAATGAGAAAATGAAACCTTAAATTTGGAAACGCTTTTCTTCTCTCATTGAGTTCAGATTTGCTCAGCTCCAATAAAGTCTGTCATGGCTGCCGACGTTCTGTCAGATGAGCATACACCGTCAGACCAGCATGCTTAAAATGGGTAACAAACAAAAACAAAGAATGTTTACTGAATGAATGTTAAGTGTCAGAACTGTAACTATTAGGGATGCA
>NW_015151505.1:38787-42047 GCF_000732505.1 Cyprinodon variegatus
AATATCGGCATATCAGATATCGGCCAAAATCCCAATATCGTGCATCCCTAGTAACTATACAGTCATATGTTTACATCCCTGTTTTTCATCACAATGTTTTCATCACTGCTGCTTACCTTATCATGGCTGCACTTGAAAAAATGAAATAGTCTAGATGTTGTTCTTAACTAGATTTTTTTTTGGTCTACACTTGTGTGTACAAAATGACAAAATAGAATCTGTCTAAGTCCAAGTCTGTGGGCATTCAGGTGGTGCAGTGGTTAATGACCCATGTATGGAGGCCTTAGTCCTCGCCATGGCCGACCCGGGTTCGAATCCGACCTGTGGTCTTTCAGCTGCATGTCTCTCATTCCACCTTCATAGAAAACTCAAAGGATAAATGTAAAGTTGAGGTCCTGTGCATCCATATTGACCATAGGGGTGCTGATCTGACAGAACACTGGTTAAACTGGCTTTACTGTTTGTTTCCTCTGCAAAGCATAATTGCTTTATCTAACTATGAAGATTTTATTTCTTCCAGCTCATGAGGCGATGCGAAACATTCTTTAAGGAATCCCTAAATTAAATCCAAAGCAAATATTTCATTGCATTCTGTTTATTTCAGGATAAAGATCCAGATGAATATTTCTCTCATTGTTCTTGTTTCTGTCTATTTAAATATAATATAAATGTTTCCTTGTTTTGTCAATAAAACCTTTTTCTACATTTTAATTAGCATATTCATTCAGTTTAGGTCTTGGTTGCCATGGCATCATAATTATGGAGGTTCTCTCTGTATTTTTATATCAAACCCTGTGAATTTAAATCCACTTTGACCCCTGAGCAGAAAAATAGAGAGAAGAATGTTTTTGTTCTTTGCTTTTTTGGAGTAATGCAGATTTTATTGATCTGTGTTTAATGCAGAATCAGATCAGGAAGTGTTTGCTTTGGGATGGAAACCTTGGATGTCTAAAACTATTCCTTTATTGGACATTTTGTTAGCTTGTCTGTCTGCCATATTAACCAATAGGATGAGCTGAACTTTTCTCAGACATTGTTGTATAAAGTAGAGCTTTAATTCATTAAGAAAAGTTTATTTGAATTCTATAAATCTAAATTTTTTTGTCCAACAGCAATGATGATCTGCACTGCAGCACTCTATACCCAGCTACTGTAGCATCTAGGATAGAGCTGTCAGTCTGGGAAAGAATCTGGTTCTTATTCCAAAAGTTCACTTTTGTTTTGCAACATAAAACTGAATAAAATTACAGACTTTTTGAGTTTTAGTTGACTAAAATTTGACTAAAACTATTAATATTTTTCATCCTGAAGACTAAGTCTAAGAAACAACACTGTTTATGAAGATGCTAAGCTAATGAGCTGATCAGTGCGCAGCAAAGAGAGCAGGTATGGTTCATCTGTCGCTGTCAGCCTATCAAACCGCAGAGCATCACAGACGCAGTAAATGCTGCGTTCACTGGACGTTCATGTCAGGCTCAGTGGAACTGATGGACAGACTGTACGACTGCTCATGCCGCTGGAAGAAAGATGATCTATATAACAAATATAACAAATGAAAATTATTTGCTGTTTTTTAATGGTCTTATCTATGGTCACTCTATCAGATAAAAGTATTTTGCACTTTTTTGAATGAAATACTAAATTACAACTATATTTAATGAAACTGGATTACCTTTCACTGTAACTTTGTTTTTCATTTAACACAATGGGTCTTCAATGTTTTCCTGGCCAAGGGCCCCAAACTGATATTCACTCTATTACAGATGGAGTAATGTAACTAAAGTAATCCCTCCCTGGGATTATTAAAGTATTTCTGATTCCTGGTTGATGGGACAGGTGTTGTGAATGAAACGGTGCCCAGCTTAAAGAGCTCCTGTGTGTCTCTGAATGTGAGCATTGATGACTGAAAGACATCTATCTCCATTTATCTGTTTACTACAGTCTGTTGAATTCATGTTAATGTGGATTTAAAGACATTTCAATTAGTGGAAAAATTGCAAAAAAAATGTCTACTCAGCCTAAACTTTTGCGACCCCCGTGCAGTACCTCTGTGGACCCTCTAGGGGTCGCGGACCCCCTGTTGAAGACCTCCGATTTAACATAATGCCTTAGAGACATAATATGTTCCTTAAAACATACATGAGAGGAAATAATTTCGTCTTCCAGTCCACTTGGGCGATGGATCAAAAAGTTCATTTCGGAGCCAGCCTGTTGGTCCTCAGAAGGTTGGTAAATATTCCCCTAATGGTCCTAAGCAGGTAACATAAACAAGCACACACACACACACATAGCAAAAAGTCCTCAGTTTGCAACAGGTGGTCCTCAGTGTGACGCTAAAATAGGACAAATGATGGTAAATTAACAGAGATATTTACAAAACAAACTTAAGGCGACTTTTTAGGGTTTTGCTTTCTTTCAAATTTAGGTTTTTATCTCTTGTTCAAAAACTTGTGTTTAAATAACCAGCCTGCCTTTTTATTGCTTCATGACCACATGGGGATAATACAATAAATGTTCCAGACTAGTATGTTTTTAATACGTTCCTTTTTCATATTGTGGCTGATGCTTACTGTTGATTATTGATGGAAAACTACAGTCAGATTCCTTATTTTTGCTGATACGCCGGCTCCCCATTTAAATGCTTCTATTCACCACAATCCTCCATGAACACAAAAAACTGTAGAGACTTTCATACTTTTAGATCAAACTTACAGAGAACTTTAACTTCCTAAACTAAAACTCCAGGAACTGGTGCATTCCCAGTAAAAGCACCAGGTCCTGCAGCAAGAGATGATCAGTGCGGCCTGACTGTCAGCTGGCTGCGTTCGGCAGCTGCAAAGCCGTTTGATTCGGCAAACCCTCCATAGAATCAAAGCGGTGGAGAAGCATGGCTCCTGCAGCACGGCTCAGCAAAGAGAACAGAGGAGTGTTGGAAGGTAAATTGGTCCCTGGATCTCCAAGCAAAACGGCAACAGATCAAGGCGTCTTTTCCTTCGTTCTGCTTTAAGCGGCGGCCAAGAACGTGATCAACGCTACGAGCTGCAATCAAAGCCCCAGATGGCAGCAACACAACATCATTTCTAGAGGAGCGTTCAGGCCGCCCATGCTAACATTCCCCTCCATGCATAGAGTGTTGATTATTAGAGTGTTTTTCTGCAAACGTGTTTGAAGTCTCCCTCTATTATACTGTATTTACATTTTCTACCATTTATTGACGATTACTCTGTATTTTTTGCAAAATTTAATCATCCTTAATAAAA
>NW_015151505.1:43431-45628 GCF_000732505.1 Cyprinodon variegatus
TAGAAGCAGTAGCATCCCATCATCTTACCTTTGATTGCAGAGCTGGCATGCAAAGCAGTCCAGATGATAGACGTTCTCTTTGGCCCTCATCACCATCTCAAAGGCTGGAATCAGCTTGCTGCAGGCTGCACAGTTTCCCGTTACGCCAAACAGCCTGAGCAACACACAGATTATATCATTTAATCCCTAATATGACATTAAACATTCAAAGGAGCCATTTTGATTTCAAACCAAGCAGGGAGCCTCTAAAAATGATCCTGAAGCATCCAGTTCTTTAAATGATGGATAGAAATGCTGCTGAGGGATCGATCGACATTAAAGGAAATGACTTGTTTATTGATCCAGGTCAATGGGAACTACGGAAGCTGATCTGGACCAAAAAACATGGAGCTGAACTCCTGTTTAATGAGGCTAAAGCTGAGCTCTGTTTCCACACAGATCATGTATGCGGTCCCGTTTGTAAAGACAAGCAGTCAAAAACTGGTTATTGAGCCTGTTTTAACAGAACGATAACAAAGTTACCTTTTCCAACTATGTCATTCATTCATTTATAAAAGATAAAGGTTCCAAACTAAATATTTAGTTTGAAGCTAAATATTTATTTAACAAACGTAGCATTTAGCTAATATCTAGCTAGTTAAATGTTTAGCTAGATAGGTGCTAGCCATATTGCCAATTAAATATTTTGTTTATTTATTTAACAAACTAAATTTAATATTTATTTAACAAACTAAGCATTTAGCTAACATCTAGCTAGTTAAATGTTTAGCTAGATAGGTGCTAGCCATATTGTCAATTAAATATTTTGTTTATTTATTTAACAAACTAAATTAAATATTTATTTAACAAACTAAGAATTTAGCTAGCAGCTAGCTAAACATTTATTTAAAAAAGTATTTAGCTAACATCTAGCTAGTTAATATTTAGCTAGATAGGTGCTAGCCATATTGCCAATAAAATATTTAGTTTATATTAACAAACTAAATTAAATATTTATTTAACAAACTAAGTATTTAGCTAACATCTAACTAGTTAAATATTTAGCTAGATAGGTGCTAGCCATATTGTCAATTAAATATTTTGTTTATTTATTTAAAAAAACAAATATTTAGTTTTGAATTCTGATTTTTATAAATGAATGACAGTGAAAAAATGACTTGGAAAAAACTGCTTTATTTTTCTTTTAAAACCGCTAAATAACCATGAATATGGCTCCTAACCACATAATCATGTTTACCTCCATCGAAGAAGACATTTAACAGATAAAGTATAAAGAAGAATAATGTAGCTAATTTAATAAGAGATGTGCTTCTTTAATTAGAAAGATTTTTCATCGTTTGTCTCCTAAAAGCAGCATTTATTTATTTTTCTCCAAACTATGAGCGAGCTGCAGCATGGATCCAAGAAGAAGATGGAAGACTGAGGAAAAAGACTTCCCTGTTAGTCTGCTGCTCCAGGGACAATACAGCATTTATTAAGTATTCATGTCTGTTACTAAACAGCAACCTAGACCCAGCAGCCAAGGGCAGAAATAAGCCATAACTAAATCTGAGAGCAAAATAAGCCATTAGGCAAAGTTCTGGAGGCACTTCACTTCACAGCCCCCTGCTGAAATGAGAAAAGTGTACGGCCCTCTGAGGCTGCAGAGAACACAATCTGATAGATGATCTCAGGGAGCCAGATATTCAGGGGTGGTTATTAACCTTCAGAGAGGATGTAACCCACAGGCAGAAAACAGGATGGATTTTACCTCATTGTAAAACACCTCAAAGAGAAAACGGCAAACATGGAGGCCGGTGGGGTAGGAAAGGCATCTGAATGCATTATGATGCCTTCACTGAAAACATGTATTATTGAATAACTCCAAACCTGCCCAAATATAGTAACACCTCAATCCTGCACTTTCACATGTTCAACTTTATTCAATTCTGTTTATTTTATAGCATCATTATCATCTTAGGCCACTTTACAGAGACAATTCAACCAGATCATCCAGTCAGATTGGTTCAAAATTCTATTCAGTTTATTTCTATGGCGCCAATTCACAACACGTCATCTCAAGGCACTTTACAGTTCACCAGATCATCCACCCAGATTTAATAAAAGTTTTCTAAGGGAAACCAGCTGATTGCATCAACTCGTTGACGTTTTAGCAATCCCTCACACTAAGCATGCATGTAGCTACAGTGGAGACGAA
>NW_015151505.1:46936-48615 GCF_000732505.1 Cyprinodon variegatus
TAACGAGTACATTTTTCCTCTGTGAAATCAATCAATCAATCAATCAATCAATCAACCACTTAACCAAGGTCTAATTGTGGAAAAGGGTCCCCATAAACGTACAACTTGAACCGGACGAACAGCCCCATTCCTAAGGGGCGGAACCATGTGTCTGGTTGAATTTGCACAAAGCTTTGTTTATTTTTTACTTTTTTGGACTGACTCTGACCTGGATGAATCTCCACCAGCAACATCACTTTGGGGTAAACATCTCCGACTGAAAGTATAAACTGCTGCAGAACTAAAGAGCTTCTTTGGTGAGATCACTGAACCCTAGGTGCACAACAAACTATTGCTGCAAATCCTTCTTCCCAGTAGCTGTATGCCTACATAACCATGAGCCTTCAGTTAAAACCTCCTGATAAACAGACACTGGAGGCATAAAGCATGGTGAGCTGCACGGTGTTGGTTAAATGCACCAATTCTTTAAAGCACCATCCAATGCACACCAAGTCACAGCAATTCTTGTGCTGCGTTCACACGGTTTCATTTTCTTTTTCAAAGTGTCCGTTTTACATGCAAAGTCTATGGGGAACGGCATCAAGAGGACCAACAGCGCATCTGAGCGTTCTAGCATCAGAGTGAGTGTCACACTGATGGTCAACCAATCAGAGAAGCTGATCCAGGAGGTTTTTGGTTGAGACAGACACTACCTGGCAGCTGTCTTCGCTTCTGCAGACCTTCTTCAGATGAAAAATAAAGAAATATCAAGGAGTTTAACTCCAGAGGTTAAATGAAGCAGGTAGAATGGATTGTTATGAAGAAGGAACAGAAAGCAGCTCTGATCATTATTGCTGCACTAAAACATTTTTATGAGCTACAGAGAAACAGGTTATAAATACCCAGATTAACTAGAAATGTTAAAACTTGCTGATGAAAAATATTAGATTGTATATTCTGGTTCTTGCAGTTTTTACCTCAAACATTATAAACGTTTTATTCACTTCCAGCCGCTACGAACGGCAGCAGGAAATCCCCCACAGGCTGCCTGCAGCAGAGAGCTTTCAGCGGGGATTCCCAGCGCTGCCTCCTGGTGGGATGCTGGAGGTCTGCAGCTCCAAACAAGGACTGCAGATTATAGTGGGATTATAATCCTGATGAACCAGGCTTTTATCTAGCAATGTGTGCGGGCTTACATTGTACGTCCTTTACTAGAAATATTAGAAATTGTACACCGTTTTTGGGCTGTACAGCTTTGGTACAGCATAATTTCCCTCTGGAATATCTAATGTCCCTACAGAAAACTTCTCCTGTGGAAACAAGCTGTGCTGTTTGAAAGCAGGTTAGGATGAAACTTTGAAAAGTTTACGAAAACTACAGGATTATTGGAGAGAGTTTTTGTGACAATGAAGTTTCAGATTAGTTTCAGTTGGATCCTTAACAGAGTAGATGGACAGAAATAAAAGCAGTCCTGGCTGAATTTTCTCCTCTGATTGTTTGAAGACTGATTCAGTCATTGTTGTTCAACTTTTTGTTTATTTAATAATCAAGTTTCATCCTTAGGACAAAGTTTAAAGGAAAAGTTTGGTCAGCGAGGAATAATCAATGGATCATTATTTATACCTAAAACTAATATGCTCTCGGTAATTTAATGAATTTAGCATTAATCAGAAAAAATATTAAAACAATAATTTTCATTA
>NW_015151505.1:50003-51545 GCF_000732505.1 Cyprinodon variegatus
TCAATATCCTCTAGCTTGAGCGTCAAAGTAACCGGACCCGCGTTTGACCCAAATTATTTTGACGCTTTTAAACACCTGCAGTGTGAACGCAGCATTAATCATTAACATTAAATGACAAAAGACATAGGAAACTGAAACATCTTGTTTTCTTATTTTGAAATGAATCTTTCTGGATTCTGACAGCAGAAAGTAGAAGCTCTGTTGGAGGCCTTTTTATTTCCCCCCAGCCCTAATCTCTTGTCTCTCTTGCCACATAAATGGCTCAAGCCCAGGCGTGCATTCATCAGCTTCTGCATTAGAGTTTGTTTCCTCACAAACCATTGATCATCGTCCTATTACTAGGCAAATGACAGTTAATTACCCAGTACATTAACCACCAGGACCCAGGGACCGACTCCCTGTGCCATCAGTCAACATGATGAATGTGGCAAGTTCAGTAATGCATGACCAGCCTCTCGTCTGCCTGGAATGCAGAGAACGACCCCCGATTCACACTTTAAAGCATCAAGGGAAAATCTATGGCAATTTGCATAATTACAGACTCGGGGTTAATAACAGTCAAATGATTTGTTACATCTCTGGTCGGCGTTTTAATGGAATGGTCGCGTTATTAACCAATGCTGGTGTTCTACATAGAAAGGAGGTGGCAACCAGAAGATTTAGATTCAGTCTCATCTATACAAAGGTGCAGAAGAAAAGATATGACCAATATTGCAAAACAATTTCATTTGGGAATGTGAATGGATGTTCTGCAGAATGCTAGGGGAGGTTAGGAAGGGAGGAGGCGGCTTGTAGACGGTAGCTGTAATTAATTCATCTCCACCGTTCATGTGATTCCATGATTAAACAACTCAAGGGCCAAAATTATTTCAATTACCACAGGCATAACCTGGGAATTGTCACTGGGATAAGATTTTCCTCCTTGAGTGCCCTCGCTTATGTGCCTGCCAGTTCCATTTGCTCTCATTCACAGCAACACTGATCCATCCTAACGAGGTACGAGAACTGCAGGCGGTGAGAAACGGATTCTAAGACCAATCGGTAAGTCCTGAGGCATCGCTACGCTCATAATTCTGCCCTTCTGGTTCTGTTTAGGTTTTCTTTTTGAGTTCTCAGTTATGCTATATTTTATGTTATTCTGTGTCCAGATTTATTTCTTTATTTTAGAATTTTAAGTTTTTACTCTCCCTTGTTAGTTATTTCTGTTATCTCTTTTCAGCATTTTCTGTATCATTTATTCCTTTTTCTAGTTTTAAATGTGGCCATTTTTATTTCCTTTAACTTCATTTAAGTTCTTTTCCAGTTACAGTTAGATCCCAGGTTACTCATTGTTGCCCCCTAGTGTCCCTTTTCTTCCCCCTTTGCTCAGTTTTACTTACTCCTGTTCACACCTGCTCCCCATTAGCTGATTTATTCAATTCCCTTCAGTTTATTTCTATAGAACCAATTCACAACACATGTCACCTTAAGGTTCTTTACCAGATCATCCTATAAGATTGATTCAAAGTTTTCTATCTAAGGAAAACCAGCTGATTGCATCGA
>NW_015151505.1:52037-53668 GCF_000732505.1 Cyprinodon variegatus
TGTAGCGACAGTGGAGAGGAACAACTCCCTTTAACAGGAAGAAACCTCCAGCAGAACCAGGCTCAGTGTGAGCGGCCATCTGCTGAGACCGACTGGGGTTCAAGGAGACAGAAGCAGACATAGAAAAAGAAGCATAGATACAAAAGGCAACTGTCAAGCAGCTCCACAGGCGGTGCCGTCCAGGAAACACACAGCCAGGCAGACGAGTGCCAAGCCAGCTCCCATGTCGTTCGAAGTTGAACAAACAAATACTACAGAGTGGGAAAGTTGCGATAGAATAAAGCGGAAAGATGAAAAGTGGTCCCTTTGTCCTCCAGCACTCTAAGCCTATAGCAGCACAAATGCAGAAAATAGCTCAGGATAACCTGAGTATTTTGGATAAGGTATAAGAAAGGTAGAGCCAATGATTGACACATTCTTTGTTTGTTTCTTTCATATAAACACTTCATGTGCAGTTCCTCTTTGCTGGATTATCTTTATTTTGTATTTATGTTCCTCCCAAGGGTCTCCTTGTTTTCAGCTTCTAAGTTCAAGAAGAACTAATCTGTGCTCTCTGCATTTCGGTCCTCTACAAATCAATCCACCAAGCCAGACATTAACATAGCATAGCAAAGTACCACCTTCCAAGATGGGACCACATCGGATCCTCATAGGTTTGGCCATTACAATCCATTCATCCCATGGGTGTTACTTTAATACAAACACACACATACATATACACAACTTTTATAATGTGTAACAACATAAACGTTCTTTTAGATCCATAAACTACAAGTGTTTTAAAAAGAAACAGACCATTTTTTCAACATAGGTCCATACTGACCTGATTTAAAAATGCCATACATTTCTAGTTTATATACAATATATTCTCATGTAATGACTTTAAAAGGACTAAGATTAAGCATTATGGTCCCGTCTGTGGGTACAGACCATTTACCTAACACTGTTATCACCAAAAAATATCTACATCGTTTTAAAGGCACAAACTCAGAAAATTCATGCAATATTTAGAGCTTAGAACAACATTACAAAAGTGTTTGATTTACTTATTAATACATGCAAATAAACTGTTTATCATAACAGGTAAATACTTGTTCCACCAAAATAAAGCATCATTTATAGACTACTTGTCAATATTGTCCTGAGTTTAAATATTCATAACATATCCATTGTTAATCCCAACATGAAATATTCTTAGATGACACCTAAAAATTTGGGCTGAGCTGTTTAGCAAAAAATCTAAATTGCGATTATTTGTCTTAACATCAACCATTTCGCCCGCACTTTAACCACTATAGACATGTTAGGCATCTTTAGAAAGCTTAGATTCTCCACAATTCAACTACCGAGTTCATTTTACAGACACATTAACACAGATACAGCAGTATGGTAAAACGTAAATATGAAAACTGAGACAACATACAGTTAAAGGCGCCCAGAAGCCGTATTTTAAAGGCACACTATGCAACATTTTTCAGTTAATTAATGTGTTCCATATCGTTTTGGATGATTAAATGAGTCATTTCAGGTTGAACAAAGGTATTCTCGGCCGCCCTGGTGGTCTGTGGGGGAAAAACCGCACTTGCAATTGCAGGAGCACCGACCCGCACCCACAGGCTCAGAAGTCTTGC
>NW_015151505.1:54447-63126 GCF_000732505.1 Cyprinodon variegatus
GCATATTTACGACAGTGCACTTTTACTTTCGCCCTCTGGAGGGAGCCTCACTGGAAAATCAACACCGGTTGCATAGTATACCTTTAAATGTAATCCAGCATTTTTATAATACAAATATTATGTTATTTGACATAAAAAAGGTTGCTGGTCATAGCTAATGCTTAGCATCTTGCTAATAGGACTTACTTTCTAAACAATTTGCCTGTGATGTTGGGTATGTTTGTTTTAATCACCATGCTGCCTATAAAACAAAAGTGCCTGAATCATTGTGTGATTGGATTTGACTCAGGGACAGCCCTTCAAGTATCACAAGCGCTCCTTGCCTGTCAGCCAATGACTGCAGAGTAAAGCCATACTGTGCCTCATAGAGTCCTGCTGTTATTGGTTAAGACAATGTGCTTTGTAGCCAAAGAAATAAAGGCTAGGCATGGCTGATCTGAGCAGTGCGGCCCTGATATATCGCCTGGCGTAACCGGCTTACAGACAGATTAGTGACTGGATCATTGCACACTTAGATAATAGAAGAAAGGTTAGAAAAATGAGACAATATTTGCTTCAAAAATGTTTTGTGGCCATCAGAATGCTTCAGTGGGATTGTTTTAGGTAAAATTGTTCTCTAAAAGCAATAAGCACAATTTGGAATTATTTAGCATATTTGGAGAAGTTTGCAGACACTGGTGACGCCAGAAGTTAAAAGAACCATCAGATCAAGAGGTCGGAAATATTTTGCAGTTGTAAATAAATGTAATATAATGAAACACGTATATTGTCAAGCATTTCTTTGCTACTGCTATTCAAATAAGACTATTGTTTTGTAGAGAAGAAACAAAACAACTATGAGTCATTTTTGAACTGATGCAGTTTAGGCTGTGTTTTACTATTTACCATACTATTGATATTTTCAGAAACTAGAATGTGCTAAATGTATCACACATGTTGTTTGGGCTCCTTATTTGCTTTTCCATGTGGGTATGCAGAAAGGTGAGGATTATTTAAAATTTGGTGGATGTTAAGAGGTGGCGATTGTGATTTAAATTCGATTTTTCATTGCAGAAACCCGAAGCTTGTAGATGTTTCACCCCCGTCTTGCGTGCCAAGAGTCCATTGTTGCAGAAGTTTGCCGTAACCTTTGTGCAAAAGTGTTTACTTCTACTTCCATGCATGGATCTGCATGCTGGCTGCAACTCTCTCTACCTTCATGTGGAGACAAACCCCCTTCATGCATTTTACTGCCACCCAACCCCCCATATGTCCAGACGACAGCATTAGCACCCTATTAATCTTAAGCCTGGTCTGTATTTAAAACCAATCCTTGCAGACTGTTGGCCATCTCTATGCTGCTGGGTGTCTTCCTACCGTAAGGCTGCCCCTTTAAATATAAACTGGGCTCCAATTCACTCCTATTTCCTGATCTCACATTTGTTAAAACCTTTTCAAAGGGAGCTAATCAGTTGTTCAGAGTCATTTTGTTTTATTCTTTAGCCAATATAACATACATGTTGGTATGATAGGGTATTATGTCAGGGTATTTAAGTTAAAACAGGTTGTGTGCCTCACTGGGAACTTGTCCTGTATGTTTCCCATTTCCTGTGACCTGGAAGGAGCATGTTTTACAAAATAAGGATATTAAGTATTTTGTTAGGTTTAAGGTGAGGGTGAAGTCTGCATTGGTAATGGTTCAGTCTAGGGTTATTTTTAGGGTAAGGGCAAAGAAAAGGCTGAAAATCAAACATGGTCCTCACTACATATAGCAAGTCCAGGGTGTGTGAGTATATTGCTTGAAACTGTATAACTGAAAGACAAAAGCAATGTTTGGCAAAGATTGTGGAGCTGAAAGAGGAAGATAGTGCGCTGCAGCTTGGTGTGTGTCACAGCAGGGTTTCTGTTATCATCCTCTCACATGCCTGCAGAATGAAAGTGACAGCCAAATATACGGCGGTCCTGCAGGCCCTGCAATGTTTCCAGCAAAGGATACGGCCCATTCTCCACACAAACACATTATAGAACACAGGAAGCCAGGAAAAGGCCAACAGCTCTGGACTGGAAGCCTCGTATAAAGAGTCTCAGTTTGAGTCACAGACAGCCAGACCGAAACTAAAGCCTCCAGCTTCAGCTCATGTTTTTATTTGCCACTACCACTAAGACCCGGTTTGACCTTTCAGAACTGCCTTGATTATTTCTAGCTTCAATTTGTCAGAAACATTCCTCTGAGATTTTGGTCAATATCCAAAAGATAACATCAGGTGTTACCTGCAGGTCTGTCTGCTGGACATCAGTGTGAATCCCCCATATGCCTTAGATCCTCAGAGCAAAGCATGAGTCATGGTCTGTAAAGGAAGGACTGATAGAACCACGCTTTCCTCAAACTTTGACAAGTAGGGACTGTTTTTAAATGACCCCACAGATGGACCAGAACATCAACGTCTTTCACTCCATTAGTTCTGCAGGAATGAATTCCTAAAAAGTTAAAAATCAATCGACTGGACTTTATTTCCAAGTTCGAAGACGTTTCTCTTCCATCTAGGAAGATTTTTTAATCCAAAATGTCAGAAATAGCGTTTAGTTCGAAGCTTTATCCAGCAGCCCAACAAAGCCTTGTTTTAGTTTAGAAAACATGCAAATAGAAACAGATGAACGGGTCCCCCCCTTTGGAATGGGGTTGTTTGGCTTCTTTGTTAGCCTGCAATGCCCCATACCTGTCTATGCCTCTGAAAGGGGGTCGTTTGGCTTCTTTGTTAGCCTGCAATGCCCCATACCTGTCTATGTCTCTGAAAGGGGGTCATTAAAGGGAATTGCTGGCCTGGCTGAATAGGAGAGGTCTTCTGCTCTCCTGTAAAGGGGTTGGGGCTGTGATCATAGCGGGAAGGAATCAACTATCGCTGAATTGTAGGTTTTTGAAAGCTGAAACCTGAGTCCCCCCCCTTCTGTTTAAGGTTGGTTTTTCTTAGATGGCGTCCTTCACGTCCCTCTCAAACCACCTGTCTGCTTTGTCCAAAATGTGAACATTCTGGTCCTCCAAAGAAAGTCCTTTGTCCATCAGGTGTAGACGTACAGCTTTCCTCACGGCATGGAACTGCAGACACCACTCCACTCAGATCTGGTCTGGGGGTTTTGGTCTTTAGGATGAACTAGTCTCTGCAGGAATGAATGGAAGCAAAAACCCAGCAGAGGAGGAATAAGCACAGCTTTCTCCTCTCACTAGGATCTCAGAGAGAGACGGAATCACTAAGGATTTATCACTGCTCCTCTGAAGCTTCCTTCTTATCAATCTGGTGTTTTATTAAGACCTTTTTTTGTTTTTTATCAGACAAAAGGGTGAAAAAAGCAAACACTGACTAGTTTATTTCTCAAATATTTGGAACAAAAGCACAAAGTAAAATACAAGTTCTATATATTTTATGTTAAAGAGAAATAAAACCGTGTATGTTGTTGTATAGAGAGGAATATTAACAAAGACAAGAAACCAACCCAGTCTAAATATGCTTAAAGCAAATGAAAAAAACAACTGATAGTAGCGGGGGGGTGCCGGCATGCTTGGACCCCCACATGTCATCGATGCTTAAAAGAATTAAGGAGGTCTTTTCCACAAAACTTAAAGCAAATTACACAAACATAAAAAAAATATTACATTTATCCTGACCATCAACAAGCATCTGGTGGCCCCCGCTCTGAAAAAACATACTATGGCCCCTGGCCCCTCGATTCCACAGGCGGGACCCGGGTAGGACTGACAGTCAGCAGAAACTGGTTAGAACCAGTCAGGACTATAGATGTGATGCAAAAATGTCCTTTTAAAAAGAAAATATCTCACACCAGCCACATGTTGAAATCTAAAAGATACATCCACACTGCAAAAGAAGGAAATCTCAATAAGTTTTTTTCTTTTTCATAAAATCTGTGCATTTTTTCTTGAATTGAGGAGGAAAGTGAAACACTTTGCCAACAGAGCAAGACAATTTACATTTAAAATGAGAAAAAAGTGCATATTATCTAATTATCCTATCTAAAGGGAAAAATACTAATTCCAATCGCAAATAATCTTATTTATCTGCTCAAATTAAGGCTAAATGCACTTAGCAACTTAAATACACATTTAAGAAATGTTTACATATTTCTAGATTGTTTTTGCAGTGCGGCTCATTATAAACAGCATCGTTACACCGCTGCACTGATGCTGCCGCTATCTTTAGGATCATTGTTTTCTAGAATTGCACTGCTAAAGGTGGACGAGCTCTGTCAGCTAGATCTGATATTCTTTTCTTTTTAAATACTTCAGTTCTGTTATTTTAAATCACAGCTTATTAACGTCTGAAATAATCCTTCTGTGAATCTCAGCCGCGTTGAAAAGGAGGTGCAGAGCAGGAGCAAAGAGAGAAGACGAAAAACTGGATGATCTGGTTGAACTGAATCTGTAAAAAGACCTGAGATGACCTGATGTGAATTGGCACTATAGAAATAAACTGAATAGAATTGTGATTAGAATCAGAGCAAAAATCATACCTTTTCCATCTCTCTGCCTGGGCTATTTCTACGTTTATATCTAGGCCTTTTTTTTTTTATCATAGTCTTTAATTTGTTCCAACATACACCTCTGTTCCTCACAATTTTATCAGAATACTGAAACACATTTTTCTCCCGGGTTTCAGATTAAAAATTAGTTCTACTTAAGACCCAAACCTAATCTGTAAAGCGTCATAAACGGGGAGAGAAAAGGTCTAAGTAGGCCATTAATATATGCATAGAAATGACCTCCAGGACGTGTGTGTGAGAAATGGTTGAACAATCTTTAATCTGCACTTGAATTTGATTAGAAGAAAAACTTAAACCAGAACATTTGGTTTATAGTGAGGACAGTTTTTCTTTATAAATACGTGTAAGCAGCTATTTCTGTCCTTTTCATATCAGATGTGATCCAAAAATCCAACTTAATGACTCCCTGTACTTAGTGAAGACTTAAGAAAATGGTCAAGTGAGGTTTGTGAATCTTTAAGAATGAGCAGGTTTGCTTCATAAATCTAAAACACTTCTTTAAGACTCATTACCACAGAGACTGCTTAGTGTTAAACACCGGCTGCCAAGAATAAATGATAAACGATGTCAAGCCTATTAATAAGACCAGAGATGAGCTTGATTAAAAAGCGGAAATGTTTTCATTGAACGACTTTCTATGGTTAGGACATTAAAGCAATCATCTGGCAGATCAACTCCCACCAAATGAAGCCGTCCTGGTATCCATGGAGACCGATTCATGGAGCAGCCATTCTTAACTTTAGGACCTGATTCAGACCCATCTTGGGTTCAAAGATGATTTCTGGGGGTCGCCGAACCATTTTGGAAAAATAAAATGTGCATAATTAATGTTTCTTAGAAGGACAGCGAGCTGTTTGTCTCACTCAGGCTTTTTATCACTAAAATCCAGATGCTTTTGGCTTCATCAGACCAACAACGAACCCTCAGCTAAGGTCACCGCGTACGACCCGTCATCAGAGCTGCAGGATACCCTGCTCCATCTCATCCAGCATTACAGACCGTTCTCTCTGCGCTGGAAGCACTCTGGTTGTCAGTAGCAACAGAGAACGCAGCAGTATCAAAAGCTGAAACTAATCCGCTGTTTCTGTTCGTATATTCAATTCTATTCAGTTTATTTCTATAGAACCAATTCACATCATGTCATCTCAGGTCACTTTCCAGATCATCCAGTCAGATTGATTTAAAGTTTTCTATCTAAGGAAAACCAGCTGATTGCATCGACTCATTGACTCTTCAGCAATCCCTCTCACTAAGCATGCTTGTAGCGACAGTGAAGAGGAAAAACTCCCTTTGAACAGGAAGAAACATCCAGCAGAACCAGGCATAGAAAAAGAAGCATAAAGGCAACTGTAAAAGGCATATCTGTCTAAAAAGACCTTTTCTGTGCCGACCTGAATGAAAAACTAATAGGGGTGAGTTCAGAGAGATTGCTGCGTCACAGTTAAAGCTGCTTTTTTCACGTTTAAAGTCTCAGAAACGTAGATGTTTAGAGTTAGACATGGGCTGTTTTCTAGTGTGTTTTCTTAATGTTCAGCTGTTATGGTTTTGTTTCATTAAAAAGAAAAAAGTTTCTGTTATTTGTTTAGATTTTAACACTAAAATGATGGGATGTAGCGATGATTGCTGTTTCAGAAGCTAGCCTTTAGATGCTGCTTTGTTTTTCAAAAAATCTAACTAAAATGATAAATTCCTGAAATGATCATTGCTCGTCTGATCGTGTTGATTGATCAGGGTGGACAGCAGTGCATGTTGAATTGGGGGATAGGGAAACCACTGGTCTACAGAAGCATGTGGAGATAAGTTTAATCAGATCAGCAAGAATAGTGTGCATCCACACAATGTTAATTAAGGAGCTTATTGTAATAAATTCATTGAATGATTGAGTTACTTCAATTCATTGAGGCGAATTATCTGCCGCTGCCATTCGTTAATATTCCCCACATGTTCCAGGCGAGTAGCTCCCACTGATGATAGTCTGGATGCAAAGCATGGTTACCAGCAGAGGTGGAGATCACCAAGTTATCTCTAAGCCTCTTTTCCCACTGAAAATAGCGGCTTAATGCGTGTTTTTCAAACATGGTCGACCTGCGAACAATCAGCATCTGGCTTCCTTCCCACTGGCATTAGAAGCTGATCTAACCCCTCGCTGGCAGCTGGGTGGCTTCCATCCCCCCACTGCTGTGTGACATCATCACGCTGGGTTAGCATTGATGATGTTATAAAACATCTAGGGAGTTTTTCCTCTCCACTGTCGCTACAAGCATTCTTAGTGGGAGGGATTGCTGAAGAGTCAATGAGTCGATGCAATCCGCTGGTTTTCCTTAGATAGAAAACTTTGAATGAATCTGACTGGATGATCTGGTGAACTGGAAACTGATGTGAATTGGAGCTATAGAAATAAACTGACTAGAATTGAATGAAACAGATATAGTTAATATTTTTCAAAAGATATTTTCTGAGAACGTTATTTTGAAGCAGTTTCATTGGCTTGGCATAATAATGTAAAAAGTTTCATACGGATTCTGTTATTGGCTATCTTGCCAGTTTTTCTGAGCATATTTTATTGTACAGGTCGATATTAGAATTATATTGACTGAAACTAAGATATTTATCGTGATTTTTCTGGATGTATCGTTCAGGCCTAGAATGTGTTGTAAAATTGTTAAGTCTTTTTAAAATGCCTTAAAAATGTCACCAAGGACATTTAGTGGTTAACAAATTATAGGACGCGGTCTATTAGAGGCTCCTGTGATAAAATAAACCGGTTATAGCTAAAGGTTATTTTGTTTCTTGGTCTCATTTTGATTAACAGGCAGATTCATCCTAAACCCTCAAACTTAAGAATTTCATTGAAATGTGGGAAAAGAAAAATATAAAACATAATTTAAGACCAAAAGCCAAATTTCATACAGAAGCTAACAAAAAGATTTTATAAAACTGCATGAATTTTCTGTCCAAAACATTGCATTCTGCAATAACATTGCAAAAAAAAAAAACTGCGGTTTTGTTTTCTTTTAAAGGAGGTTAACAGTGGATTGCATATCTTCTGTTATTCAGTTTATTTATTTTCAGTTTATTTATATAATGCCAACACACGTCATCATGTTATTCAAGAACACATTGAGAGTGGTCGTCTGATTGTATTTTTGAAACTCCAGAAACATTCAAAGGCAGGGTTCTTTTCATGCCTGCTCTTAAAACGTTCCAGGGCCTTGAACTTTCAAGGACTTTAAGGACCTGTGGAAACCCTAGAGGAATTGCTTGATGGGTTGGAAAAGAGCGTAAGTTCATTCCTATCTGCATAAAGAACAGGGCTTTATTGTTTGACAAACTTCAGAAAGTTTTAACAGTAAATTGATGAATGATGGTAAACAGCTGCATCATCAGCAGAACATGCAAACCGGCTCCTGACACCAGTTTGTCTTAACAGAAAAAAAAAAAAAATTTTTCCCCTATTTAATGTTGGACCACAAAGTGAATATTGTTTTATTAACAAACCAAATTTTGAAACTGTATATATAATCCCATTAGGTGTTATTTAATTAAATTGAGGTGCATTTCAGTGTAATCCAGCCATTTTGGATTTCAACTCTTTCATGTAAAGCAGGGGTCTTCAACGTTTTCCAGGCCAAGGACCCCAAACTGATGGTGAGATGGAGCGGGGACCCCCTAATTATATATATTGTATGAAATTGTGTTATATTAATCTGGTTCTATAGTCACTTTATTACAGATGGAGTAATGTAACTAAAGTAATCCCTCCCTGGGATTATTAAAGTATTTCTGAATCCTGGTTGATGGGACAGGTGTTGTGAATGAAACGGTGTCCAGCTTAAAGAGCTCCTGTGTGTCTCTGCATTGATGACTGAAAGACATCTTCTGCCTCCATTTATCTGTTTACTACAGTCTGTTGGATTCATGTTAACGTGAATTTAAAGACATTTCAATTAGTGGAAAAAATTGCAGGGGGAATATAAAAAAAAAGTTTAGGTTACAGCTATCCTATACCTGTTTCACCTCTTTTCTCTGGTTCATTTGTCATTTATGTTGAAGACTATCTAAAAATATAAGTCATGTTTTTAGATATTTTATGCATCAAATCTTGATATTCTTTCTCTGACTTTTTGAAGAACTAAAAAAATCTAGAGT